>NC_069502.1:1123105045-1123242545 GCF_027579735.1 Bombina bombina | reverse complement strand
TGTTATCTCTCATACACACACATATGCTATCTCTCATACACACACATATGCTATCTCTCATACACACATACATTTGCTCTCTCTCATACATACACACACATATGCTATCTCTCATACACACACGTATGTTATCTCTCATACACACACATATGCTATCTCTCATACACACACGTATGTTATCTCTCATACACACACATATGCTCTCTCTCATACACACACACACACACATATGTTATCTCTCATACACACACATATGCTCTCTCTCATACACACACACACACATATGTTATCTCTCATACACACACATATGCTATCTCTCATACACACACACACACATATGTTATCTCTCATACACACACATATGCTATCTCTCATACACACATACATTTGCTCTCTCTCATACATACACACACATATGCTCTCTCTCATACACACACATACACACACACACACACACACATATATGCTATTTCTCATACACACACACATATGCTCTCTCTCATACACACACACACATATGCTATCTCTCATACACACACACATTTGCTATCTCTCATAAATATACACACATATGCTCTCTCTCATACACACCCACACAGACACATATGCTCTCTCTCATACACACACACACAGACACATATGCTCTCTCTCATACACACGCACACAGACACATATGCTCTCTCTCATACACACCCACACAGACACATATGCTCTCTCTCATACACACGCACACAGACACATATGCTCTCTCTCATACACATGCACACAGACACATATGCTCTCTCTCATACACACGCACACAGACACATATGCTCTCTCTCATACACACCCACACAGACACATATGCTCTCTCTCATACACACGCACACAGACACATATGCTCTCTCATACACACCCACACAGACACATATGCTCTCTCTCATACACACCCACACAGACACATATGCTCTCTCTCATACACACACACACATATGCTATCTCTCAAACACATACATTTGCTCTCTCTCATACATACACATACTATGGAGCTTGATGCCCCGTGTTTCTGGCGAGCCTGCAGGCTCGCCAGAAACAGCAGTTATGAAGCAGCGGTCACAATCCATAACCTGTCCGCCTGCTCTGAGCAGGCGGACAGACATTGCCGAAAATCAACCCGATCAAGTATGATCGGGTTGATTGACACCCCCTGCTGCGGCCTATTGGAGAAACAGGAGATGAGGACTGCAAGATTGGGAAATATGTTAATACAGAGTTAGATGAGGGAAATGTTAGGTAAGTGAAATTAATTTATTATTTAGTTGGGTGGTAGGCTTCCCTGAACAGAAAAGTCTTCAGGGAACATTTTAAGGAAGACAGATTAGGGCAAAGCCTGACAGCATGGGGGAGAGTGTTCCAGAGGGTAGGTGCTGCACGACAGAAGTCCTGCAGTCTAGCAGGAGAGGAGGTGATAGTTGCGGATGCAAGGAGCAGGTCATTGTTGGATCTTAGTGGACGGGCTGGAGTGTACTTGTGTATTAGAGAGGATAGGTAGAGGGGAGCGGCATTGGTGAGAGCTTTGTATGTAAGGGTGAGAATTTTGAATTTAATTCTGCTGTGAATGCGGAGCCAATGAAGGGACTCGCAGAGAGGTGCAGCAGATACAGATCGACAGGAACGGTGGATCAGCCTGGCAGAGACATTTAGGATGGATTGAATGGGGGAGAGGCAGGAAAGAGGAAGGCCAGCGAGTAGGTTATTGCAGTAGTCAAGTCGGGAGATAACAAGGGAGTGGATTATTTGCATTGTGGTGTCAGCGCTCAGAAAAGGGCGAATTTTGGAAATATTGCGTAGATGGTTGCGGCAGGATGTAGAAAGCGATTGGATATGGGGGACGAAGGATAGATTTGAGTCAAGTGTGACTACGAGGCAGCGGACTTCGGGCGATGGGGAAATGGTGATGCCGTCAACAGGGATAGAGAAGTCCGAAGTCGGCGTAGAGCTTGAGGGGGGATAAGAATGAGCTCAGTCTTGGATATGTTAATCTTTAGGTGGTGAGAGGCCATCCAGGAAGAAATACCAGATAAGCAGTCGCTGACATGAGAAAGGACAGAGGGAGAGAGAGCAAGGGTGGAGAGGTAGATCTGGGTGTCATCAGCATAGAGGTGATATTTGAAGCCATAATTGTTGATAAGTTGACATATGCTCTCTTTCATACACACACATATATGCTCTCTCTCATTCACACACACATACACACATAAGCTCTCTCACAGACACACACATATATATGCTTTCTCATAGACACACACACACACAAGCTCTCTCTCTCTCACACACACACAAATATGCTCTTTCTCACAGACACACACATATATATACTTTCTCATAGATACACACACACACACACACACATATGCCCTCTCTCATAGAAACACACACACATGCTCTCTCTTACATACACACAAACATGACCTTTCTCATAAACAAATTAACACATAAATATATATGTATATAAGCACACACTGTAGTAAGGATCCGCAGTTGCTAGACTTTATCAAGAAGCGAATACTTTATTCAAAACAGTGACATTTCAGTGATAAAACACTTCCCTTCATCAGACCATCCAGAATAACCAGAATTAGTGTGTTTATATAGCATTAAACCCCACCCCCATGAAGTGACAACATCATAATTACCATGGAAATGCACCTTACTAGTCATATAAATAAATATAACCATCCGTAATCACTTACATCTATCTGTATATAAAAAATCAAAAGTGTGTGCCTAATAAGTGTGTTGAGAGGACTCTTCTTAGTCCTGTTGCTCTATGGTCATACGTATCCATCAAACAGTATATCTCTACTGTTTAATGGAAACGTTTGACCATAGAGCAACAAGACTAAGTAGATTCCTCTCACCACACATCAACACCTATTATGCACACACTATTTTTTATTGTTTATATACACATAGATGTAAGTGATTACGGATGGTTTTATTTATTTATATGACTGGTGGTGCATAAGGACTGAATAGCCTACTCTGGGATACCAGTGAAATGACACATACTTACTCAAACTTTATTACCACCCCTTTATTTCCCAAAATAAGGACATGACAACAGAGTTGGGAGGAAGACCCTCAGGTCGCCTTTGTTTAAACAGCGAGTGTTCCTGATCACACTAGCAGGTTACTTAGTAACCAACAGCATATGCAAATATGCCCGCGTGCATGAGTCCCTATCCATAACTCCTGCTTTGGGAGGTAGAAGCACAATTTTGGTTCGGGATATGACAGAGTCCCCCAGATGACTCCGCCCCATCAGATGTTAGTCAAGGGGGTTAGGATGATTTTTCCCGTCTTTCTACCTGCGAGGAAAAGGCACCCTAGGCTCAGACCTAGTGACGTTGCATTTCCTCCAGCCTGACCAATCACTCCACCCCAAGGCTTCAAAATTAGGCTACTACCTCTCGCCGCTAGAGCAAACTATAACTCCTGCCTTTAAGGGGCCCAGCTCTTGACAGCCGAAAGAGCTGAATAAGAGGCTGGTAAAGGCCTAAACATTACAAATACGGGTTTACCCAAGGCTAGCTCGACCCCCCCGCCATGTTAACTAGAGCCGAAAACACAGCCGCTAATCATGCCGCCCACTATGTCACTTTTCTAGGGAAGGGAGGGTGGGCAACTCCAACTTCTTGAACAAACACCGGAGGAAAGAGGAAGAACTCTCCAGAACGTCTGTTCTTAAACCTCAAGGTGAGTCACTACCCTTAAACTGCAACATTGTTGCATCTCCATCTTTCCTTCACATTCCTATTCCTGCCAGGCTACAGCCCATAATACGTTTCATTCCCACTAGGGGTCACTACACTATCATAAGGACTGAATAGCCTACTCCAGGATACCAGTGAAATGACACACACTTACTCAAACTTTATTACCCCCCTCTTTATTTCCCGAAATAAGGACATGACAACAGAGTTGGGAGAAAGACCCTCAGGTCGCATTTATTTAAGCAGCTAATGTGCCTGATCACACTAGCAGGTTACTTAGTAACCAACAGCATATGCAAAAATGCTGGCGTGCATGAGTCCCTATCCATAACTCCTACTTTGGGAGGTAGAGGCCCAATTTCGGTTCGGGATATGACGGAGTCTCCCGGATGACTCCGCCCCATCAGATGTTAGTCAAGGGGGTTAGGATGATATTTCCGGTCTGCCTACCTGCAAGGAAAAGGCACCCTTGGCTCGGACCTAATGACGTTGCCTTTCCTCCAGCCTGACCAATCACTCCACCCCAAGGCTTCAAAATTAGGCCACTACCTCTCGCCACCCTATCAACAAGAGACTCTTGCCACCACCACTCACGCAACTTAACGTTGGGTGCTAACACCTCTCTCAAATTACCCAAGAATAGGTCTAGACCCACCTCGGATAAATGCACACCATCGGGCTGGTACAAAGCCTTCTGGTCGGCCGACAAATTAGGATGCCGAACCACAAACCCCTGCGACCCGCAGAAAGTCTTCCTCACCTCTCTATTGACTTTTTATTCTAATTCTATAACTAGCGTCCGCCGAGCCTAAATGCCTTCAATGCAGTCTGGCCACCATATTGGACCATCCTACATGAACCCCCAGGCACCAAGTACGCAGCCACGCTATGTCTGTCTGAATGATCCTGATGAGATCCAACACAGGGGTCTCACCAACATCATTCCCTCCCAGGTGCAGCACCACTATCTGGGGTCTACTCCAGCACCTTTGCGCATCCTGCAGAAGCATCGGGAGCTCACGCCAGCGCATCCCCCTCTGACCCAACCATCTAACAGACGCCCTAGCCGTAGGGAAACCTAATAGCTGCCCCCCAGCTGAAGCAGCAGCCCAAATGGATGCCCCGTGGACATAAGAATGCCCCACGATCCAGACCCGGACAGCCACAGCAGAACCTGAAACAACAACAGTAAACTTGCTAACTATCAAGGCAACCAATACCATCATCTATTGTGGCAGTGGCCTAACGTACAACCTATACCTATTTGAGCACCACCTGCCTAGCCGCTTAATGCCTGCTGCCGACTGCCCCTCTTCTGCTGTGGACGTGGCTGCGACAATCTTAAAGGAATGCGTCCCTATGCTACTTGGATTAATGCCTACCTTGCCTGCCACTGCTTTCAGTATGCTCTTGAACTGGCAGACCGACAGCGATGAGCCGTCGGCATGGACCAAAAATTGACTCCCCCCTACAGGACGTACCACTAAAAACTCAGACAACACTCGGACTGGGCAGGCTAAACCACCACCTTTCCCAGCCAAAGTCATCCAAGCACCCTTACCCTCCTGGTTCGTTTTAGACCGGGGGAAAAAAAATAGAACTGTTAACTCATACACTCTGACGTGCTGAAGCAGAACACCTTTCCCTGACACCTTATCTGCCGGCGCTACCAGTTCGCTCACACGCAACGTGCCCACGAATGCCAGCACAAAGCAGCCCGAAACAACGAGCACTCATATGGGGATGAATACACCGCTTCCAGCCCAAGCAAAAGTTGCTCCAGCCTCTCGCTAGTTATAGGTTCCCTAAAGTATGGAACCTTGATTTCTGTGTGTCCCCAACCCCGCTCTATCTGCTTCACTAGAAACGACCCCGCCGGGTCGGGACCACCTGCCAACTTATAAAAATATGTAAGGGCTGCCAAACATGCCTGCACAGCCCCCTTGCGCATCCCTTGCCTTCTAAGCACAGATAACCACTCCAGCAACATTACCTGAGAGCCATCCCGCACAGAAACCAGCCGGTTCCTGCAGAATTCTCCCCAGCTTTACCGCCACCACGATAGGGAAATAGCTCAAGCAGGGTCAGATTTCTAGTAAGCCCTTGCTAGCGCCAAGGCCCTGCGCACCACTCGCCGCCAAAGAAGGCACCAAAGCCAAATGCCCCCCCAGCGTCTGTAAACAGCTGCAACTCCTGACTGGTCACCCTCTGCCGAGTCCACAGCCAGACCCCATTGAAATCTGTCAGAAATGTATCCCATACCTGCAGATCCTCAACAATATTCCTGGAGATCCGCACTCTACTTGTCCTAGCTGGTCCCAAACACCCCTCCATCTGTCTATTGAATTCCCTGCCCATAGGTATAACCCTGCAGGCAAAATTCAACATTCCAAGCAATGATTGCAGTTCTTTCTTCTGCAACCATTCTCCTGCAGCAGCCACCCTAACCGTTTCCAGGAGTTTAAGGACCTTATCCCTCGGCAGGCGGCACAACACGGCCTCAGTGTCGATTTCTATGCCGAGGTACGTCCGGCGCGTACATGGCCCCTGAGTCTTATCCTCAGCAAGCAGTACCCCAAACTTGGCCATCATGAAACGCATGGTTTCCATTAGTCTGGCACACCTTCCTGAGCCTGGTGTACCCACCCAGGAGGAAATCATCCAGATAATGTGCCACCGCATTATCCCCTGACACCGCGACCACTGCCCAGTTCAGAAATGAACTGCACATCTCAAATAATGCGCATGACAGGGAACACCCCATGGGCAAGCACCTATCTACATAATACTCCCCCTGCAATTTGCACCCGATTAACCTAAAGGAAGCCGGGTGCAATTGCAGCAACCGAAATGCAGACTCAATTTCGACTATCGCCAACTCAGCACCCCTCCCAGCACGCAGCACCACCTCCAGTGCTTGGTCTCAGGTCTGCTCTCTCTCTCAGGTCTTCTCTCTCTCTCTCTCTCTCTCTCTCTCTCTCAGGTCTGCTCTCTCTCAGGTCTGCTATCTCTCTCTCCTGGATAGGGCAGGTGCTGAATCAACCAAAACTTGCCATGCTCTTTCTTGGGTACTACTCCCAGCAGGGACATGACCAGATCTACTATTGGTAACTCTGATCTTGATAAAGCCCCCAGAGGGTGAAACGCGTAGATTTTACTCCAGACTTTTCTACTACCACTTTTCTACAACCACGTTTAAAGAAAGTCTTACAAACTCCAAGAAGCTGCGATCCAGCCCCTCAAGTGGACTCTCTAATTTTCATGATTTAGGAGCCAAAACCACAAGGAGGACCAAGGATCTGATCAGCGAGAAAGTGGAGCACAGCTTTTCTTTCTAACAGTGGATCCCCAACACTGCACATCAAAGTGCAGAAGAAAAAAGTTTTTTACAGCTGCAGTTCAAACATCTTGAAAAAGATCAATTACATCTGAACACGCTAAACATCCAGCGTGCACAGTCACAGCCTATCCTAAGAGAGGTGTGACCCCCTAACCACCAATCAGGAACGGAGGCTTGTTTGTTATCTCACGTTAAGCCAGCGAAGGAACAAAACTGAGAAGGAAGCTCACAGAACATCGGCACTTACACGATTCCCAACAGACATTTGTAAGGTACCTTACAGCTTGCTTTAATCCCAAGGTGGCATTTTTTGTTTATCAAGTTATATTCAGAGACCATATACTGTCAAGTCACTCGACTTACTGAAACAAGTTCATAGGGAGACGTCCCTTGTTTTATTTGCTTTTATTTGTTTTATTTGCCATATATCTTTTAGTTAATCCTAAAGTTTTATTGTTGACAGATAATTTAGTTTAATAAAATAGTTTTAACACTTCTATATCTTTCTTTATTTTTTGGATATAGTTATATCCATTTCTTATCACTGTAAATTGGATCGTCACTAGCTTCACTTACACTTATTTACTCCTCATAATCTATTCACGAACACTATCCACATCATCTGTAATTACAGATTTAGTAATATTATTCTTTTCAAAACATAAAAAAAAAAAAAAAAATTTATACCAGTCAACACATAGGACTTAAATCCTAAATATCCGTTGTCTGAGACACTTAGATACTTTTGTTTTTACACCTGATACAAATCAGAATCACTTATAATATTTCACTTAGATAAGTTACACATATAATGGTAGCATAAATCCTAGCTTAATTTATAAGCGCCAGTGGAAATCCAAACTCTTACAATTGTTCTCAACCTAAACTACTGAGGAGGAGTAGTTTCCCCCATCCACCAGGTATACAGGATTTTTTAGTAAGCGCCAACCCTCTATTCACTATATAACTCTGAAAAGGGCCCAACATTCTCCCTAGACGCACCTCTTTCATCAGCTTCTCCCGCACCACTTCAGGGTACGACTTCAAATTGCGGTGGGTCGCCAACCCCCTCAAATAACCCGTGGTGGGAATCTGGAAACCCTCCCGCAACCCTGGCAGCACGCCATCTGCCTGATGGTCTGGGTACAAATGTAGCCAAAGCTCAAGGACGTCCACCCTCAGCTGGTGGGCACCCTTAGCCCCAGCTCCTCCCTTAGGCTGACCTCTGCCAGCCCCAAGGTCCTTCTTTTTTGCACTCACAACCTGGGTGACCCCCGCCGCAAAACTTGCAGATGTGGCAAAAGGAGCACACTGCCGGTCCTGGAAGTTCCAGCACTCACGGCCCCGGCACCGTACCCTAGCAAAGGACCTCTGAGCACCTGCAGAGGACTCAGGAGGGGAGAGAGACAGCTCAGCCCCCAGTCTGGCCCACAGGTTCATATCGGTCGTACCGAAATTCAGGAGGGGGTTCCCCACCATCTTCCTGCGATACTCGTCCTCATAATCGCGCCAAACCCCTCTTTGTACCTCTGACAGATTCAGTCAATAGTATCCATATACTTAATGACTGCCTGCATCTGGTCAGGGTGCTTCTCCAAATAGCAAGCGCCTAGGACTCTGAAACAGCGATGCCATTCCAAGTACGTATCCGGGCACTTAAACTTCTTTGGGTCTGTGCCATCCTTACTCCACTCTTACTGCCTCTGTGTCTCAACAGACAGTTCAAATACGTTGACGTACTTCCCTGCCTGTATTCGTTGCACAATCTTTGACTTCAAATGCCCATAGAGACAGTGCACCTGGCACGGGGAAGTATCCCCAAGCAATGCCACCTTGCGCCCTACGCACCCTTGAGGAGGCCAGTATCCCTAGGCTCAACTCCGCCAACTTCATACAAGGAGGGGGAGCCAGGGGAAACAGGAGAGGGGGCCCTAGAGCACTGACCACATGGGATATCGACCCCCTGCGCATCAAGGGCCCTCTCCTCACTAACCACTCTCTTCTCCTTTGTAGGAGCCCTGCTACCACCTGGGGACCCATCCCTGAACCTTTTTTGGAGGAACAGACACTTGCCTGGCATGATCCATGAAGAACAGCAATCTCAAACAACTTCAACTTCTTGAAGAAACACCAGAGGAAAGAGGCAGAACTCCAGAACGTCTGTTCTTAAACCTCAAGGTGAGTCACTCCCCTTAAACTCCAACATTGTTGCATCTCCATCTTTCCTTCACATTCCTATCCCTGCCAGGCTACAGCCCTTAATACGTTGCATTCCCACTAAGGGTCACTACACTATCATTTCCATGGTAACTATGATGTTGTCACTTCCTGGGGGTGGAGTTTATAAACACACTCATTTTTGGTTATTCTGGTTGGTCTGATGAAGGGGAGTGTTTGATCCCTGAAACGTCACTGTTTTGAATAAAGTATTCACTGACAAAGTCCAGCAAGTGCGGATTCTTAATACAGTATATATATCCTACGTTCCTGTCAACCTGACATACTGCATTGGAGGAGAGAGTGTAAATCCTATTTGTTATTATGTGTAAGGATATACATATATATTTCTAAAATTGATGCCCATTGATGCACGACTTACCTCTTTCGCTGCGCAAGTTCGTAATCTGGCCCAATATGTTCCCAAAGATCTATTTTACAAGCTGGAGTGTATTAAATTGTTTACAAATACATTTAACTTTATTGTCAATTTAAATAGCTGCTTGTGTCTGTTGTATCCCCACCCATACTGAAAATGTAAATACTTAAGTAATGCTATAGAAAAGCTATGTAAACAAAAGGTTTATAATAAATCCTTCTACCACTTTGCGGTTGGACAGAGAAGTACTAAAATATTAATTTTAAATGGCTCTCTATAAGGCCCTGATGATCAAGACATCATCATACCCACAAGAAATTGCCTTTTAGGTCTCATCAGTCTTGCAATCCAGGGGTCTAATGATATATTGCAAAAATTGGGCTGAACCTCTCTGTTCCGATGATGTATCTCCCACAGGAAATAATACGGATCTCAGCTTCAACAAAAGTCCTCCAACATCAACACTCATCTGCAATCTCGGTGGGGGCCGTATTTGAAGTGTTCTTACGCAACATACACTGTGCGTTAGCTGAAACAAACAAAAGGTTTCTGTGTAGGAAACACAAATAATGCCTGTGCAAACGTTGTTTCACTATATAGTCACTTAAGGGGTTTATAGTGTAAAGGGGTTAGGTTGTGTTGGGAGTTAGACTTTTAAGGGGTTAATAGTGTAGAGGGTATATGTTGTGGTGGTGGTGGTTATGTCGCTTGAGGGGTTAATATTGTAAATGGATTTAGTTGTGTTGGGGGTTATGGCGCTTAAGAAGTTAAAGGAACACTCATGTCAAAATTAAACTTTCACTATTCAGATAGAGCAGCAATTTTAAACAACTTTCCAATGTACTTCCATTAAAAAAGTGCACAGTCTTTTTATATTTAAACTTTTTGAGTCACCAGCTCCTACTGAACATGTGCAAGAATTCACAGAATAAGTGTATATGCATTTGTGATTGGCTGATGGCTGTCACATAGTACGTATATGCATTTGTGATTGGCTGATGGCTGTCACATGGTACAGTGGAAATATACATAACTTTTAAAACTGTTAGAAAGAAAATCTACTACTCATTTGAAGTTCAGACTAAGGGGCCTATCTATCAAGCTCTGGATGGAGCTTGATGCCCCGTGTTTCTGGCGAGCCTGCAGGCTCCATAACCTGTCCACTTGCTCTGAGCAGGCGGACAGACATAGCCAGAAATCAACCCGATCGCGTAAGATCGGGTTGATTGACACCTCCCTGATTGACAATGTGCTGTTTCAATGTCTTGTTATCTTGCATTTGTTAAATATGCAAATCTACTGTGTTGACTGGTCCTTTAATAGTGTAGAGGGGTTAGGTTGCGTTGAGGGTTATGGTGCTTAAGGGGTTAATAGTGTAGAGCTATGTAGCAGGTTCATTGGGTTGTTCATTTTATATTAATAGAATAAAGAATAAAAAAAAATATATTAAAGCTTTTCATTAATACACAGTTTGTTTATTCTTTAAATTCATGTAGGCTGCCATTAGTTTATTCGGTTGTGTACCAAATGCACGAAATAGGCAATATACATGTGTGATATGTGTAAAATGGATCATTTACATTACATCTTCAGCGCAGGTGGCGATGCTGTTTAGAAAATATTGCCAGCAGCGCCCACCACTGAGATGTATAATAAAATGCCTTCAAACAATAATTTCAGCCTTTTTGAATATTTCACAGGCAATCTTCATGATGGAACCCTTTTGAATATATCTCTACTTTGCTGCTGTTTCAATCATCAGGGTTTTAAGTATTGGTCTCAATGTGTATATTGAGATATGGAGAATTTTGAGTAAATAATATAGAGATAAGCTAATGAGGTCTGCTTTCTCTGGAAGCTCAGTCCATTTAGAGCTAGATTATGAGAGGAGTGGTAGTTTGTGCTCACGCTCGTGTGTGAACTCCACTAGACTTCGGCTTTTTGTGCACATCGGGTAGCGTGTGTATAACAAGTTGAAAGTGAAATGTTTTGTGCTTGCTCGCTAACTCGACACGTGCAAAAAGCCAAAAAAGCTTGCAATTAAGTTAACGTTTTCCCCACTAGACTTTAATAAAGAGTGGGGAAAAAAACCTTACTCGCACGCAAACCCGATCAAATTTTTTCATGTGTGCTAACCCTACATAAAATATTAATATTTCACATACCAATGTTCTTCACATTGCATAATATGTTATATTCTTAAAGAAATATTTATACAGGTGTACTGTTTTCCCTCCTTGTAAATCTCACATTTGATGATGGACCACAGGTTCTCAATGGGGTTCAGATCAGGTGAACAAGGAGGCCATGTCATTAGATTTTCTTCTTTTATACCCTTTCTTGCCAGCCACGCTGTGGAGTACTTGGACGCGTGTGATGGAGCATTGTCCTGCATGAAAATCATGTTTTTCTTGAAGAATGCAGACTTCTTCCTGTACCACTGCTTGAAGAAGGTGTCTTCCAGAAACTGGCAGTAGGACTGGGAGTTGAGCTTGACTCCATCCTCAACCCGAAAAGGCCCCACAAGCTCATCTTTGATGATACCAGCCCAAACCAGTACTCCACCTCCACCTTGCTGGCGTCTGAGTCAGACTGGAGCTCTCTGCCCTTTACCAATCCAGCCACGGGCCCATCCATCTGGCCCATCAAGACTCACTCTCATTTCATCAGTCCATAAAACCTTAGAAAAATCAGTCTTGAGATATTTCTTGGCCCAGTCTTGACGTTTCAGCCTTTGTGTCTTGTTCAGTGGTGGTTGTCTTTCAGCCTTTCTTACCTTGGTCATGTCTCTGAGTATTGCACACCTTGTGCTTTTGGGCACTCCAGTGATGTTGCAGCTCTGAAATATGGCCAAACTGGTGGCAAGTGGCATCTTGGCAGCTGCACGCTTGACTTTTCTCAGTTCATGGGCAGTTATTTTGCGCCTTGGTTTTTCCCCACGCTTCTTGCGACCCTGTTGACTATTTTGAATGAAACGCTTGATTGTTCAATGATCACGCTTCAGAAGCTTTGCAATTTTAAGAGTGCTGCATTCCTCTGCAAGATATCTCACTATTTTGACTTTTCTGAGCATGTCAAGTCCTTCTTTTGACCCATTTTGCCAAAGGAAAGGAAGTTGCCTAATAATTATGCACATTTATATATATGGGTTCCAGCAGGTAAATATACAAGGTAAAGGAAGGCACTCACTGGTCTTTACATCACGTGTTTATTATCAAGCGTGACGTTTCGGGGACACACTCCCCTTCCTCAGACAAGCACAAACCAAAAATGACTGAAAATATAAAGCCAAACAAGACCCCCAGTGAAAATTGCGCCAAAAGTGGTTACCGTAGTGATCCTCAACAACACAGAAATCCCTAATGAATTTCACATACATTGCAAGTGTTAACAGCTGCTCATCATGTAGACAGTACATATTAAACACACAAATCTAAATAAAATATATAGTGAATATATCAAATGAGAAATATCAAATATAATCATATGTGTACCATATTATAACAACGAATAGAATATGCAGAGAGAGCATATTCCGGGCGATACAGCCCTTTCTTGTCCGCTGAGATCTGTTCATGGCGGACCGCTAGTACTGTTCTACCCAGCTCCCTGTTAACTTTTTTCCTAACCCTATAAGCTACTCTAGGTGTGGGAAAATGCACTCCCTATATCATTCCCCCCCATGTATAGGAGGATGATGTGGGGCTGTCCCCATCTATGTCTAGCATTCTGGAGGAGGGCAGGCAAACCATCCCACTGTAAGCCTCTACGGCCCAGCCACGGTATTGATGCCTTAGACGTCGGAAGACCCAACTGCTGCCCCTCAGGAAGAGAATGGGCCCTCAGTGCCGCCCGGTGCACGTAAGAGTGCCCTATTATCCAGATGCGAGAAGGACCTGTAGCCACACCTAAAAAACGGATTACATAGTCAATCACCAGAACCAACGATAGACAACACAACCAGAGCAACTGCAAAGCGCGTGTTTTCTTACTCATGCCCCGATTACCCACTACGCCTCAGCTGGCGGGCGCACGTAAGACTTATAACATTGGGACCTCCATCTTCCCAACTTCTGTATGCCCCAACTTCTGTATGGGTTCTCCCTTCCATCCCAGCACCGCAGAGCTGGTAGCAGCCCCTATTCGGAAGGAATGGGGGGTGATTCTACAGTTCCCCAAACCTGCCGCAAGCGCTACCTTTTTAAGCACCGCTGCGAACTGGTACGGAGACAGATTTGATCCGTTGTAATGCACTAAGAACTGAATGGGCCTCGCGGTCGCTGCGCCATATAAGCCCTTGTACTCGCAACCGGGCAGACGCCCGATGCTGAGGGCGTCAGAGTGATCCACACTCCTCTCCCCTCCTGGTCAGTCTTCGAGTGTGGGATAAACAATAACAAATTATCGCCCGCACATTTGACATGAGCCAACTGCATACCCGAGTTAACCACGTCCTTTGAAGCTGCGACCAGCTCACCCGGCCTAAGGGCAGCGAAGAATACCAAAGAGAATGCGCACTGAAACAGTTCTCTTTCACTGGGTTCGACGCAAATGCCCCCGATGGCGTCCAGCAGCTTGGCCAGTCTGCAAAATGTCACTGGTTCACGCGCATCTTTCGATCTACCTTCGAGCCTACCCCAGCCCTTAATCACTTGCCTCACTAGAAAACCTTTAGTGATGTTGGGCCACTCTAACATGTTGCAAAAGAAGGAGACAGCAGCTATCCTATTGGATATAGCGCCCTTCGAAATCCCTTGCCCGTGTTTCTCTGCCATCCACTCCAAGAACAGATCCCTCAAGACCTCTCCCGTCGCTGCACCCCATTCATGACAGTAACTTACCCACTCACCCCAGTGCTGTGAATAAGCTCTCCAGGTATTCGGCGACAGGGACGCCCTCACTAGGTACCCTATGGACCTCCCTGCCCCGCCAACTGCCAAATAGAGTGGGGACAAGGTAAACCAACTGATGCTGCGTTAGGAGCCAGTCTGCGAAACTGCTCCCATTGGAACCGTGATAGTGCGTCTGCCAGGGTGTTGTTGACACCGGGAACGTGTCTCGCGGTAAACTGAATATTGTATTGCAAGCACCTCAGCACCAGCTGGCGCAAATACCTAACCACTACTGGTGACGACGCAGACAACCTATTTATTGCGAACACAACGCTAGCGTTGTCCGTCCAAAACACGATATACCGATCCTTTAACGCCGGCCCCCAGAGCTCCATAGCCACGACTATGGGAAAGAGTTCCAGCAGTGTCAAGTTCCTTGTCAGACTGACTTGGACCCATGACAGGGGCCATGGCTCGGCGCTCCATTGCCCATCCAAATAAGCGCCATAACCCCGCTGCTCCAGCTGCATCCGTCAGCAGGTGCACTGTCTGACTGGAAACCCTAGGGGCGCCCCAAAGCAGCGTTCCATTGAAGCCTGTCAGGAAGTGCTCCCATACCCTCAGGTCTTCCCGCATGTCCTCAGAAACCAACACTTTCCGTGCACCATGCAGAGTGGAAAGCAAAGCTTCCATCCTCCTGTTGAACACGCGTCCCATGGGTATAATTTTGCACACAAAAGTGAGTAAACCTAGCACTGACTGCAGCTCCCTCAGGGGTATGCTCCTTGCTGCCCCGGCTTTGCGCACCACTGAGAGCATGGCTTCCACCTTGTCGGCAGGAAGACGACATAGCCTTGCAGCAGTGTCAATTTCGATCCCCAAGTACGTGAGCCTTGTACAGGGGCCCTGTGTTTTTTCCTCAGCTAGTGGCACTCCAAATGTCGACATTAGCCCTCGCATTACCGCGATCAGCCGATCGCACTCGCGTGTATTCATGGTGCCGACCAGCAGGAAGTCATCCAGGTAATGAGCGACTATTCCCCCGCCGGCCGCCGCGATGATAGCCCAATGTAAGAATGAGCTAAACTCCTCAAAATAAGCACACGATAGCGAGCAACCCATGGGCAAGCATTTGTCGACAAAATAATTCCCTTCGAATTTACACCCCATCAGTCTGAACGATGATGGGTGTATGGGGAGTAGCCGAAAAGGCAGACTCGATGTCTATTTTGGCTTGCAGCGCGCCCGGACCCGCCGCAACTACCAACTCCAATGCCTGGTCAAACGATTGGTACGACACCGAGCTTATCAGGGGGTCTATTGCGTCGTTGATGGAACCTCCCCTTTGGGTAAGACAAATGCTGAATCAGGCGGAATTTCCCTGGTTCCTTTTTTGGGACAACCCCTAAAGGGTATATAACCAGGTCAGGGATGGGAGGTTGTTCAAATGGACCAGCAAACCTCCCCAGAGCAATTTTTTTGCTCAATTTCATCCTAACTTCGCCCGGCATTTCGTAAGCGGACTTTAAATTCTTATGCGAGGTAGACCCCGTTACCAACCCCAATGTTGGTATCTTGAAACCCTCTCCAATCCCCGCCAATAGGTTAGCAGCCGACACCCTGTCTGGGTAGGGCCGCTAGCCACGGCCTAATGGCGTCCAGCTTCAGGGGTGTTGGAGCTCTTTTGTCCAGCCCCCCCCCCCCGATTTTGCCCCATGGAAGGCTCGGCCGTCCCTCCGCTTGGGGCACTCAACACCCGGGTGTTGACCGCTGCAGTATATGCAGGCATGCCGAAAGGAACAGGAAGCTCCTTTGTCACACTGCTTCTTGTTGTACTTCCAACACTCCCTGCCCCGACGCTTGACGATGCTCGGCGGCCTCGGGGGCCCTGTCCGCAGCAGCGATCCCCCTGCCCCCCCCTTTTCCGATATGAGCAGGGACCACAGGTCCAAGTCTTTCACCCCGAAGTTCAAAACTGAGTTACCGACCATTTTCCTCCTAAACTCACTACCATAAGCATGCCACATGCCTTCCCTGTATCTATTATAGATACATTCTATTATCTCCGCGTACTTGATCACATCTACCGCGGCCTCCGGCCTCTGTTCAATGTAGCAGGAGGAGAATACCCTAAAGCACCGCCTCCACTCGTCAAATGTATCTGGGCGCTGGATCTTCTTTGGTCCAGTCCCATCCTCACTACGCTCTTTGTAGCGCTGCGCCTCTAGGGACAGCTCAAACATATTGACGTATTTATCATCGCGAATTGTCTGTATCATTTTGGGTTTGAGATGCACATGCAGGCAGTGGATCTTGCAGAGATAAGAGTCCCCCTGCAGAGCTACCCTTCTGGCATTAACTGATATGTCCTGCGGCTGCGCAGCGCTCTCGCCTCCCTGAGCACTGCCGGCGGAGGCTGACACAGTGCTCCGCCCCGCCAGCAGTGCAGGTTGCTCCATGCTACCTAAACCCTTAGCCTGATTACGCTCAGCCACCAGCACCTTCAACATTTTGAACATGCGGCGCTGTCCCTTACTATTTAGCCCTAATTTCTTCCCACCATCTGAGTCTGAATCAGTGCTATAGTCGGTGTCAAAGGTGCGTGACAAATTAAATAAATTTCTCTCACCAACTGCCGATGTGGAAGGTGTAGATGTTCCGGGTTCCGCTGCCGCTGATCCTCCTGATGGCTGTACTGACATTCCAGCTCCTGCTGTACTAGAGACCTCTGTCCTTGGCGGCGCAGCCAGCGTGTCCTGTGGAGGAGAAACAAACAAGAGGGGAGTATCCAGGCCACCCATGCGGCCCTCCTGCCTACCACCCCCAACCGGGGTAGAAGTACTGACCCCCGCCCTAGTCGGGACCCCTCTAGCCCTCTCATCAACCATATCACCACTCCATTCATTCTCTGACCCTGCAACAACGGACGATGCACTAACCATGCATTCCCTGCCTGAGTGTACGCTCTGAGCGCCTGCATTAACAAGTCCGTGGCCTCCCTGAACCCCTGCAGCTATTGGTTGTAGTGACTCGCCCTGTGCCCCATCTGTGAGCGCATTCTCCCCGCTTTGGGGTACATAAGTATTGCTGGCACCCCCCCTGTTAGTCCACTGGCGCCCCATCAATGCACTTCTTGCTCTCCCATATGCCTGCCTGGTCACCTTAGATCCCATGAGCCTCCCCCTTTGCATGCCACGGCCTCTCTGCAATATGTTGGCCCTGTTCGCAATGCCTGATGTTGCAGAGTGTAGCGCAGCGGAGCGGGCCCGCCCGGATACTCCCCCCTCACCTGCAGAGAGTACCTGGCTAGGCCTCTTTCATGCCCCAGGAACGTGTCCATCCGCTCCATGTTCCGGCCGTGTGACTAACGCGGCGCTGGAAGTGACGTCAACCGGAGCCTGCACTGGAAGTAGCAGGCTCCGACTGAGCCACCAATGTTGGATGCGGTCCGGTAGCCAGGCGAGGACCCATAGGCCCCACTCCGGCCGCAGACTGAGCCACCAATGAGGCGTCCGGCCCGGGCCCCAGGGACCCGGCCGGATCAGAGGAAACACTAGCCCCCTGAGAGATATTGCTAGGCCCCGGGCCCGCATGGGGTAATGCAGGCTGGTGATGAGGGGCCCTAGGCCCCGGTTCAGCCTGGCCTACCACCGGAGGCATAACGGCGGCCGTAATGGCCTTAAACATGCCCACAATGGCCGCCGCTGCCACAGGAGACATTCCGGAGGCCGTGAGGGACCCCAGGCCTGCCTCCAAAGCTCGGTCGAGATTGGATGGGCCTGAGCTCACTGCACCCGCCTGTCCCGCAACCATAACAGTACCGGGCCCGGCGGGCGCAGGCCCAGGGGGTAGGGGACTAATTATTACAGGATTGGGTGTTAAAGCAGACAATACTGGCCTTGTTTCTGCTGGAGTTGGTGGCACCACATCCTCATCCTCTTCCTCTATTACAGGTGTACTCCTCAAGGATCTCCCAGGGGACTCCCTGAAGCGAATGGGCACCGCAGCACTTCTCTTGGACCTAGACATCTCCGCTTGAAGAATGGCACAAAACTTTTTCCTTGCAAAATCCCAGGTGGAAGAGGCCAGATTGTTCCAGAACTTCCCTTATATGAGGTAAGCCTAAGACCTCCCCTCACTTTGCAACATTGTTGCTACTACACTGCACTGGGATTTTCCCCTAGCCTGTAAGCTCATCCCTTAACTCCATTACAGGAGACTCTGCTACCTTTCATTCCCCTAATATGTGCTCTCTCTGCATATTCTATTCACTATAGCATGGTATTTATAGGAGTATGCTTAATATGTGCTCTCTCTGCATATTCTATTCTTTGTTATAATATGGTACACATATGATTATATTTGTGTGTTTAATATGTACTGTCTACATGATGAGCAGCTGTTAACACTTGCAATGTATGTGAAATTCATTAGGGATTTCTGTGTTGTTGAGGATCACTATGGTAACCACTTTTGGCGCAATTTTCACTGGGGGAGGGTCTTGTTTGGCTTTATATTTTCATTCATTTTTGGCTTGTGCTTGTCTGAGGAAGGGGAGTGTGTCCCCGAAACGTCACACTTGATAATAAACACTTGATGTAAAGACCAGTGAGCGTCTTCCTTTACCTTGTGTATATATATAAATATATATATATATATATATATACACTGTGTGCAGAATTATTAGGCAAATTAGTATTTTGACCACATCATCCTCTTTATGCATGTTGTCTTACTCCAAGCTGTATAGGCTCGAAAGCCTACTACCAATTAAGCATATTAGGTGATGTGCATCTCTGTAATGAGAAGGGGTGTGGTCTAATGACATCAACACCCTATATCAGGTGTGCATAATTATTAGGCAACTTCCTTTCCTTTGGCAAAATGGGTCAAAAGAAGGACTTGACAGGCTCAGAAAAGTCAAAAATAGTGAGATATCTTGCAGAGGGATGCAGCACTCTTAAAATTGCAAAGCTTCTGAAGCGTGATCATCGAACAATCAAGCGTTTCATTCAAAATAGTCAACAGGGTCGCAAGAAGCGTGTGGAAAAACCAAGGCACAAAATAACTGCCCATGAACTGAGAAAAGTCAAGCGTGCAGCTGCCAAGATGCCACTTGCCACCAGTTTGGCCATATTTCAGAGCTGCAACATCACTGGAGTGCCCAAAAGCACAAGGTGTGCAATACTCAGAGACATGACCAAGGTAAGAAAGGCTGAAAGACGACCACCACTGAACAAGACACACAAGCTGAAACGTCAAGACTGGGCCAAGAAATATCTCAAGACTGATTTTTCTAAGGTTTTATGGACTGATGAAATGAGAGTGAGTCTTGATGGGCCAGATGGATGGGCCCGTGGCTGGATTGGTAAAGGGCAGAGAGCTCCAGTCCGACTCAGACGCCAGCAAGGTGGAGGTGGAGTACTGGTTTGGGGCTGGTATCATCAAAGATGAGCT
Source organism: Bombina bombina (assembly GCF_027579735.1). Classification (NCBI taxonomy): domain Eukaryota; kingdom Metazoa; phylum Chordata; class Amphibia; order Anura; family Bombinatoridae; genus Bombina; species Bombina bombina. The sequence continues at coordinate 1,123,222,565 of NC_069502.1, read as the reverse complement.
TGTGGGGCCTTTTCGGGTTGAGGATGGAGTCAAGCTCAACTCCCAGTCCTACTGCCAGTTTCTGGAAGACACCTTTTTCAAGCAGTGGTACAGGAAGAAGTCTGCATCCTTCAAGAAAAACATGATTTTCATGCAGGACAATGCTCCATCACACGCGTCCAAGTACTCCACAGCGTGGCTGGCAAGAAAGGGTATAAAAGAAGAAAATCTAATGACATGGCCTCCTTGTTCACCTGATCTGAACCCCATTGAGAACCTGTGGTCCATCATCAAATGTGAGATTTACAAGGAGGGAAAACAGTACACCTCTCTGAACAGTGTCTGGGAGGCTGTGGTTGCTGCTGCACGCAATGTTGATGGTGAACAGATCAAAACACTGACAGAATCCATGGATGGCAGGCTTTTGAGTGTCTTTGCAAAGAAAGGTGGCTATATTGGTCACTGATTTGTTTTTGTTTTGTTTTTGAATGTCAGAAATGTATATTTGTGAATGTTGAGATGTTATATTGGTTTCACTGGTAAAAATAAATAATTGAAATGGGTATATATTTGTTTTTTGTTAAGTTGCCTAATAATTATGCACAGTAATAGTCACCTGCACACACAGATATCCCCCTAAAATAGCTATAACTAAAAACAAACTAAAAACTACTTCGAAAACTATTCAGCTTTGATATTAATGAGTTTTTTGGGTTCATTGAGAACATGGTTGTTGTTCAATAATAAAATTAATCCTCAAAAATACAACTTGCCTAATAATTCTGCACTCCCTGTATATATAAATTATGTTTTTTTGTTAAAACCTATATCTGTGCCAATGATTATATATAGGAATATATATATACTGTATATATATATGAATATCTATTTAAAAATACTTAGAACATTTCCCCTTATGTGAAGAACATTGGAATGTGAGATATGTACATTAAATAAATGTTTAAAACCTTTATTAAATATGAATATTGCATAAATATGATTTGTCATGCTTTCAGCTACTTGACTGCAAACTATACATATGTATTTATTTGTTTACATGTACATGCGTATGTGTTTACATGTGTATATTTGTATGTAAATATATATAAACACATAAATAGATAAATATATATATATATATATATGTACACACATATAAACATATATACATACATATACATATTTAGGCATGTGTATGAATCTCTATATTAAAGCTTTGAGCCCTTATAACTTTTTATTGCATTTTTTTTACAAATAGTTTTATCAGACAGTGTTAGTTCAGTTCAGTTCAGAAGTAGCGTTGTCCCAAGAGGTGTCAAATCCAATTGCGTTTGAGCAAATTACTTTACTTTCAATTTGTAATACGCAAGAGAGCAGCGATAAACCCCTTTTTCCTTGTGCGCAACTGTTAGCGGGATACTCATAATCTAGCCCCATAATTGGGTTGTGGTTTCAACAGAAACAGCTATTTCATATACAAAAATAAACCTACAGGAACAATTTCTGCTGCTGGTATATCAAGTTATTGGCTTTACGTTAAAGGGACACTACTGTAAAATTTGTTCCCCCTTAATGTGTTACCATTTGTTGTTATAAACACTCTAATTCTATAATGAAACCAGTTTTATAGAACACTGTCCCTTTAATTAGATAATGTTCCTTTTGTTTGTTGTATTGAAGACATGGATGTGTAAGGTTTTTACACTTCTCATATCTGTGCCACCATTAGACAGGTATGTACAGAACACACGTCTGGTGGTTTTTAATAACTTCTAGATACTGCACCACTTGCTGACAAATTCTTCTTTATGACATTTTGCTAAAGCTGGGTCCACTTAAGAATGACATTGACATGTTATGTGCTTTTGGTGTATATGATTTCATTCCACTGTACAACTGTCAGTCATTAATTCAGTCAAATTAATTGCAGATTGATTGATCTGTGGAATTTCAGATTTGCCAATTCAATTTGAATGGAATGCTAAAGCTTTATATGAGCAAAACTATAAATATACCTTAAGAATGACCTTGTGTCAGACCTAATCAAACTTACCAATGACTGAAATAAAATTTTGCCTAATGGGGGCACAAAACCCAAGATTTTTCTTTCATGATTCAGATAGAGCATGCCATTTTAAACAACTTTCTAATTTACTTTTGATATCACATTTTCCCCGTTCTCTTGGTATCTTTTGTTGAAAAGCAGGGACATAAACTCAGGAGCGTGCACATGTCTGGAGAACTATATGGCAGCAGTTTTGCAAGAATGTCATCCAATTGCAAGAGCCCTAGATGGTAGCACTATTTTCTGTCATGTAGATCTCAAAACACCTACTGTACCTAGGTATATCTTTAACATAGAATACCATGGGAACAATGCAAATTTGATAATTAAAGTAAATTGGTAACCTTTGTATTCTCTGTTTGAATCACAAAAGAACAATGTTGTGTTTCAAATCCTTGAAGTCTGCTTCAGGCTAGCAATGGGAGCACACTTTTATTTAAAGGGGCGTAATACTAAACAAAAATTTTTGAACAGCTGTTCATATGTTGAATAAACCCAAACTTTTTCCAGGGAGAATCGTCCCTATCAGCCAATGGTCATTAAATCAATCTTGCCATTCCTTTTAGTGCCACAATAAATTTAAACAGCGCCTACCGAACCTTTTTCATGCAAATAGATTTTATATAAAAGAAAAAGTTAAGTTTAAACTGTTTATTTTTAAACTAATAGAAAGTGAGCAGCTGGTCAGTGGGACAGAAGTTAAATAGCTAATAAGTAACACAACCCACATATTAAAAAAAATACATTTTTTTTCAACAAGAAACTGATTTAAGAAAAAAAAAAACAATTTATAGACAAAGTATTTTTTTGTTGCTTCCAGACAAACATATATAACGTCCCTCAAATTATCTTTTAAATTGATTATATATTGTGTACTGAAACTTAAGTATTAACGTTAATGCACCACTTATTTGACCCTTTAATACTGCACAGTTTGATGCATCAATCAATTACATTTTTAAGTCAGTCATATACCCTTGATTGTCACAGAGTGTTGTAACATTTCTATAAAATTCAACCCTCTTTGGAAGCCCAGGGTTAATATTCCTTTCATTTTTTTAATTGTGTGCAATTTGTTATTGATAATCATGTGAATGAACTTCCTGAAGAGAGTAGTCCCTAATAAATGATAGAGATGAGTGTCACCCGTGTCCGCAGTTCAATAATCATGGACATTTTGATTAGGACGTGCTTAATTATGATATCTAACTGCCTAGCGATGAGGGTAAAACTGCTGTTGCATTCATATAATGTGCTAGTTATTTCGCAATTAACTTCTACACAGGAGGGCTAAGCTGAAGTAATCTTACACACAAATTGTCTTGTATGCAGTTTTCCTGCCTATGTTCTCCGTAAACAGCTTTTCTAATGTACGATTTCCCCACTATGATCTAAACTTACTATGAAAAAAAACCCCCAGCATGTATTAGAAAATGTGTCTAGTTTAATACAATTGAAATATTAAGTTTATTTGCAATGACTCTACATATTTTTGTATGGTCAATTACACAAATTAGGTAGTCTATCTAACAATATTATTGCCTTAAAATGTTGATTGATAAGTGATTATTACAATTTTTTTTCTTGTTGAATTAGCAAAAAATATTTCACGAAACGCTGATTTAGCATTGTTGTAACAGCTTATAATCTTGATAATATCCTGATCCACCGGTAAGAAAGAAAAAAAAAAGAAAAAATCGTTTCTCTAGCTTATTATTTCTGCTTTTGGAATTGTTTATTCTGTTTAGTAAAATGCTTTGAAATTATGTATATTTTCCCTAACACTGTCCTTTTAAAAATAATTCTTATGATCAAAATTTACCATCCAAAATATCCATAACAAAGTTCCAATGATCTCTTTATTTTCTGTGTAGTCATAAGTAAAATGTTGATTGAAAACCTCTGTGTTACTTATCTGTTTTAAATCTTTTGATATTTAGTTCATAAAAAAAAATGCATAAAACTTTGATGTGTAAAACAGTGATCAATACAAATAAATGTTGTATTCTATTGGCTAGTGACCCTATTTTATGCAAACATTAATGAGACCTTCAAAGAATGAAACTTCAATAGCTTTAATAACAAACACAGATTTTAACATACTTCAAAAAATATTTGAATAAAAAAGGGCTCAAAACTAAGTCAGTTTACAAACTGAGAGGTAAAAAAAATATGAAACAATACAAAGGATTAAAATGAAAAAAAAAAAAAAATGTTATCTAAGCTCTGTTGGAAAATGGAAAAGTTATTACGGCACAAAGAACCTCTGGAACTGTTTGGCTTCCAAAATTTCTATTGCACTCTCTGCAGTTACTTGTGTATGGCAAAAGCAACATCTTTGTATTATACGAACAGTCTGCTTCATAATCAAATACCATCTGTCGCTACATCTGAACTTGTTTGCAACATCTGTGCGTTCTGGTCTTAACAAAGCTTTAAAAACCAATTCAAAAACTTTCACAGATCACTGACTAACTATGTATATTTACCATTTTTCATGTTAGCAAAAAATATTTCTTCTATATGTGTATCCCCTTAACTGGGGAGGGAGAGGAAACCTTCACTAGTGGTTTTATTAAGCCTATTTTCTAATGGCTTTTGGGAAGCCAAGTGCAAGAAATTACACTTTACTTAGGCACCGAAAGGACCCATCACATTTTTTTCGTGGGTGCCAATACAGTCCCTTTTTGCCAATGAGGAACCTGAAAATTGATCAGCTACCATACCCCAATTATTCAAAATGACACTACAGATAAAATTGCAACCAAGGGGAGAATCAGTCTATGGCTCAGACGCTGCTTAAGTGTGTTTGAACAAATGGTGAAGTTAAATTATGAGGGCTCCCTAGGGTATAGGAACGTTGTTACTTTCGCACATGCTTCAGAACGTAAAGTACATCTTTACAGAACTTTTGGCCAACCCACTGGCAGATGTTGACCAGTTTTGCTTATGTATACATCAGTTACAGAACACTAAAACAGAGATTGGAAATTTTAATTTAGTCAAAGCAGTTGGGCTAAAATGATAGCTTTTGCAGAAACCATTAAATTGTGGTGCCTAATGAAGTAGACTACTGGCAAACTAAACACTGATGAGATGTCGCAGGGTTCCAAGTTACAGCACTGCGAGGGAAAGCAAACCGTTTCACTGAACCCTCCCTCTTGAGCTCTTTAAACCCCCTTGGCTACCAGAGAGAGATGCAAAGCAGCGCTGCGAAATATGTTTCAAAGCCTTTTCTGGAGGCACGGGGGTTAATTAAAGCAGAATGCTGGTGATTTAACAATGTGATATTTGTAAACATTTACCACATTGTCACACAAGACACAAACATTGTTTTTTTATTTTTCTCTCTATCTCCAATCTTTATTTTGGAAAGCACCTTTTTTGTTAAAAATAGGGGCCAGCAAAAGCTAATGATTTTAAATATGCTTTCACAGGGCATGCAGGTTAGGTAACTAAAGGGACTATCAAAGTAAATGTCTAGGCAGGGGAATGATGAGATATAATCAGTGATGAATTCGTTGATGGATTTCAGTATAAACATTTTCCCATTTATGTGAATGCTTAAGGCAAAGAGGCTCTTATATGTGGCCAAGCTATCATTCTCCTTTCTTAAGGTCAGTATAGAGCACAGAGAAGATAACCTTTAGGTCAATATAATAACAGCTTAGACACACTTCTGGCTACCTAATGGATAACTTATAAAGGGAATGTCTCTTGCACAGAATAATTACATATTACTTTATGTGCCAAGCGTTTATATATAGATATAAATTCCAAAATGACTACAATAGGGAGAAAGAAAGAAAGAAAGAAGAGAAAGAAAGAAATGAAAGAAAGAAAGAAAGAAAGAAAAGAAAGAAAGAAAGAAAAAAGTTCCCTCACTATTTTATTAGAGGATGTAGGGCAAAATTACATATGCGGCATCGCCCACAAAAAGCCGCAACTAACACCTAACGATGCGCGATATCTATCTACCTGTCAACCACCATCCCCCACCACAATAACTAATAAAGTAATATTAACCCCTAATCCGCCATTAACCCACATCGCAATAAACCTATTTATGTATTTTAACCCCTAATCTGCCATTAACCCACAACGCAATAAACCTAATAAAAGCTATTAACCCTAATTCGCCAAACCCACAAAACGCAATAGTCCAAATAAATTATTTATACTCCTAATCCCCAAACCCCCATATTGCAAATAACTAACGGCCAGATTATGAGTTTTGAGTTATGAGCGGCTCGGTACTAACTTTGCAAGTTATTTCCACGCTCACCTTTAATAGCGCTGCTATTACAGGTTTGCAAAAACCCGGCGTTAGCAGGCCAATAAGGCAATGGCTAAAAAAAAAAGCCTAACACCTGCAATAAAGGAGCGTAAAGCTCCGTAACGCAACCCCATTTATTCCTATGGGGAAAGAAAAGTTATGTTTACACCTAACATAAACCCCAAATCTAAACAGCCCTAATCTGCCGCCCCCTACATTACACTTATTAACCCTAATCTGCAACCCCGACACCTACATTACACTTATTAAGCACTAATCTGCCGTCCCCGACATCGCCGCCACCTACATTACACTTATTAACCCCTAATCTTGCCGCCCCCAATGTCACCGCCACCTACCTACACTTATTGACCCCTAATCTGCCGCCCTCAACGTCGCCGCCGCCGCCGCCACTATACTAAAGTTATTAACCCCTAAACCTCTGGCCTCCCACATCACTAACACTAAATAAATATATTAACCCCTAAACCTAACCCTAAATCTAACCCCTAACCCTAACTTTAATATAATTAAAATAAATTTAAATAAACTTATTATCATTACCTAACTAATTGCTATTTAAAACTAAATACTTACCTATAAAAAAAACCCTAAGCAGCTACAATATAACTAATAGTTACATTGTAGCTATCTTAGGTTTTATTTTTAATTCATAGGTAAGTTTGTATTTATTTTAACTAGTAGACTAGTTTAATAAATAGTTATTAACTATTTACTAGCTACCTAGTTAAAAATACATACAAATTTACCTGTAAAATAAAACCTAACCTGAGTTACACTAACACCTAACATTACACTAAAATTAAATAAATTACATTAATTAAATACAATTAACTACTTTACAAAAAACCCCATTAAATTACACAAAATAAAAAAGAAATGATCAATATTTAAACTAATTACACCTAATCTAATAGCCCTTTCAAAATACCCCCCCCCCCAATAAAAAAACCCCTAGCCTAAACTAAACTGGCCAATAGCCCTTAAAAGGGCCTTTTGCGGGCATTTGCCCCCAAAGAAATCTCAGCTCTTTTTACCTGTAAAAAAAAATACAAACAACCCCCCAAAATTAAAACCCACCACCCACACAAACCAAACCCCCCAAATAAAATCCTCTCTAAAAAAAAGGGCATTTTGATGGGCATTGCCCTTAAAAGGGGCATTTAGCTCTTTTTCTTTGACCAAACCCCTAATCTAAAAATAAAACCCACCCAATAAACCCTTAAAAAAACAGCCAATAGAATGCAAGCTCAATCCTATTGGCTGATTGGATCAGCCAATAGGATTGAGCTCAATCATATTGGCTGATTGCATCAGCCAATATGATTTTTTCACCTTTAATTCCGATTGGCTGATAGAATTCTATCAGCCAATCGGAATTCAAGGGACGCCATCTTGGATGACATCATTAAAGGAACCTTCAGTGTACGGCTGGGACCGTATGAAAAGGATGCTCCATGCCGGATGTGTTGAAGATGGAGCCGCTCCGTGTCGGAAGGATGAAGATAGAAGATGCCATCTGGATGAAGACTGCCCGCCTGGAGGGTGAATTCTTGCCCCTTGGATGAAGACTTCTCCCGGCTTCATTGAGGACTTCTGCCCGCTTGGATGAAGACTTCTCCCGGCTTGATGAGGATGGATGTCCGGTCTTCAAAAACTGTAAGTGGATCTTCAGGGGTTAGTGGGTTTTATTTTTAGATTAGGGGTTTGGGGCAAAGAAAAAGAGCTAAATGCCCTTTTAAGTGCAATGCCCATCCAAATGCCCTTTTTAGGGCAATGGGAAACTTAGGTTTTTTAGATATGATTTTATTTGGGGAGTTTGGGTTGTGTGGGTGGTGGGTTTTACTGTTGAGGGGGGTTGTTTGTATTTTTTTTTACAGGTAAAAGAGCTGATTTCTTGGGGCAAAGCCCCGCAAAAGACCCTTTTAAGGGCTATTGGCATTTTAGTTTAGGCTAGGGTTTTTTTTATTTGCGAGGGGCTTTTTATATTTTGATAGGGCTATTAGATTAGGTGTAATTAGTTTAAATATTTGATAATTTCTTTTTTAATTTGTTGTAATTAAGTGTTTTGTTTTGTTTTGCAATTTAGTTAATTGTATTTAATTAATGTAATTTATTTTAATTGTAGTGTAATGTTAGGTGTTAGAGTAAGACAGGTTAGGTTTTATTTTAAGGTAAATTTTTATTTATTTTAACTAGGTAGTTATTAAATAGTTAAAGGGACACTGAACCCAATTTTTTCCTTTCGTGATTCAGATAGAGCATGCAATTTAAACAACTTTCTAATTTACTCCCATTATCAATTTTTTCTTCGTTCTCTTGCTTTCTTTATTTGAAAAAGAAGGCATCTAAGCTTTTTTTTGGTTCAGTACTATGGAAAGCACTTGTTTATTGGTGGTGAATTTATCCACCAATCAGCAAGAACAACCCAGTTTGTTCACCGAAAATGGGCCGGCATCTAAACTTACATTCTTGCATTTCAAATAAAGATACCAAGGGAATGAAAAGAATTTGATAATAGGAGTAAATTAGAAAGTTGCTTAAAATTGCATGCTCTATCTGAATCACGATAGAAAATTTTTTGGTAACAGTGTCCCTTTAATAACTATTTACTAACTAATCTAAAATACAATTTAGCTGTGAAATAAAAAATAAAACCTAAGATAGCTACAATGTTACTATTAGTTATATTGTGGGCTAGCTTAGGGTTTATTTTACAGGTAAGTATTTAGTTTTTAAATAAGAATTAGTTTAGGTAATGATAGTAATTTTTTATTTAGATTTTTTTATTATATTAAAGTTAGGGGTGTTAGGGTTAGACTTAGGTTAGGTTTAGGGGTTAATACTTTAGTATAGCGGCAGCGGTGACGTTGGGGCTGCAGATTAGGGGGTTAATAATATTTAACGAGTGCGATACGGGGAGTGCGGCGGTTTTAGGGGGTTAATATGTTTATTATATTGGCGGCACTGTCCGGCAGCGGCAGGATTAGGGTTAATATTTTTATTATAGGATTTGTGATGCGGGAGGAGGGCCCTCGGTATTAGGGGTTAATAGGTAGTTTATGGTGTTAGTGTACTTGTACACATTAGTTATAGTGTTTATGCTACAGCTTTTTAGTGGCAAAACTCATAACTACTGACTTTAGATGGCGGGAACGAATCTTGTCAGTATAGGCTGTACCGCTCACGTTTGACTCGCCAGGCAAACACATCGTAATACCTGGCACTATGGAAGCTCCATGGAAAAAGGACTTTTTGAAGGTGCGGGAGTTACGGCCAAAAAATTGTGCGGTACAGCTATACCTACAAGACTCTTAATAGCAGCGGTTGTGAAAAAGCAGCGTTATGAGGCTTTTTTCACACTCATAACGCAAAACTCGTAATCTAGCCGTTAAGTAAATTACTAAACTCCCTAACCTAAAACCCCCTATATTAACCCCAATTAACCTAAATAAAAAATGAAAAAGTTACAATAAAATAAAAAAGCTAACATTACTTAAAAATAAAAAAATAAAATTTTAAATTAATCTAAGATTTCAAAAAATAAAAGTCTAACATTACATAAAAAAATAACCAAATGATCAAAAATAAAAAATTAAACCTAATCCCTATGAAAATAACCCCCCCAAATAAAAACAACCCCTAATCTAATACTAAACTACTAATAGCCCTTAAAAGGGGCATTTTGTAGGGCATTGCCCTAAGTTAACAGCTCTTTTCCTTAAAAAAAATACTAAAGGTCCCCCTCTAACAGTAAAACACCCCCCACCCACCAAACCCCCCTAAAATAAAAAAACCTAACACTAAAAAAATCCTAAACAACCCATTTCCCCTAAAGGGCATTTGTATGGGCATTGCCCTTAAAAGGGCATTCAGCTCTTTTACTGCCCTTAAGAAGGCATTCAGTCTTTTAAGAGTGCCCAGAAATCCCTAATCTAAAAAAAAAAACCCACAAAAAATAAAAAAAAGCCTAAGTCCTAACCCTCCAAATAGGTACTCCACCGTTCCTGAAGTCCGGCGGAGAAGGTCCTGTTCCAGGCGGTGAAGTCTTCTTCCAAGCAGCCATTATCTTCTTCCAAGCGGGGACCTTTTCCTTCGTCATGCAGGACCAAGCCGGTGTGGAGTGGAGATGAGCGCGGAGCAGGACCGGCATGGAGGATCCTCTTTGTTTCGATCGCCGCTGTACACTGAATAGTGAATTCAAGGTACACTTTTAAATATGGCATCCCTTGCATTCCTATTGGCTTATTTCATTCTTCAAATTCAAATCAGCCAATAGGATGAGAGCTACTGAAAATCCTATTGGCTGTTCAAATCAACCAGTAGCTCAATTCAAATCAGTTGCTCTCATCCTATTGATTTGAATTGAAAGAATCAAATCAGCCAATAGGAATGCAAGGGACACCATATTTAAATGTGTACCTTGAATTCACTATTCAGTGTACGGCGGCTATCATACGAAGGGGATCCTCCATGCTCCATGGCTCCGCAGACGCCGGTCCTGCTCCGTGCTCATTTTTCTGGGCACTCTTAAAAGAGCTGAATGCCCTTTTTAGGGCAGTAAAAGAGTAAAAGGTGCTGTAGTTTAAACCCAGAGAGTACAATTGTTGGACTGTGTTTATTGAGATTTTTTTGCACCCTGGTATTTGTCTTACTAGTGAGTGGGAGTGCGCTTTTCCACCAATTTTTGTATGTATATATATATATATATACTATATATATATATATATAGAGAGAGAGAGAGAGAGAGAGAGGAGAGAGAGAGAGAGAGAGAGAGAGAGAGAGAGAGAGAGAGAGAGAGAGAGAGAGAGAGAGAGAGAGAGAGAGAGAGAGAGAAAGTAATGAAGAGTGCACTCGCCAGGACTTTTATACATTTTATACAATGTATACAATATTGTATTTTGTATGTCATGAGGAAGGGGCTAATCCCCCGAAAACGTTCACATAATTGGAATAAAACTTTGAAAAGTCCTGGCGAGTGCACTCTTCATTACTTTCTATTACCTATCTGTTGCACCCTGGGCATGTGATTTGGATTTCTGGAGTGCTTGTCTACTTTGAACTTTATATATAATATATATATATATATATATATATATATATATATATATATATATATATATATATACTTACAACAGTTGCTGGTAATAGACAAGAAGAGACAGGCGTGAAAGGAGAGAGGGTGGGGGCACATCAGCTTAAAGGGACATGAAACCCAAGTAGAACATACAATTTTAAACAACTTTCCAGTTTACTTCTATTATCAAGTTTGTTTAAATTTCTTGGTTTCTAACTGAAAACATGGGGTGAGCCAATTACAATCGGGGTGTATATATATATATATATATATGCACCACCAATCAGCAGCTAGAACCTAGGTTCTTTGCTGCTCCTGAGCTTACCTAGATAATCCTTTCTGCAAAGGATGACAAGAGAAGGAAGCAAATTAAATAAGAGAAGTAAATTGAAAAGTTGTTTAAAATTGTTATGTTCTGTCCAAATCATGAATGTCTATTATAACTTTACTGACCCTTTAAAGATCATAGTTACACCATTAGGGTACAGCAGTGTTTTGTAGAACCGCCATTGGCTAGCCATGATATCACATGTGATGCCACTGGCTCTTAAAGGGACATCAGACACTAAATACATGCTAGATAGAATGATGCATTCAAAGAAAATATTAGTTTGAGAATAAAATATTGAGGTATTTTTTAAAGCTTCATTAGCTGTTTAAATATTGACAAAATAAAGTTTTAGTGTCTATAAAATAATGTGAGCTGCCATGTTGTAAACTAAGTTTCCTTCTCTGCTGTGGCCAAGTAGGGACAGTTATAAATAGGTCACTATAATAGGTCATTGCCTCTGTCTGTTGGAGTACCTCAAGGCTCTGTTCTAGGCCTTCTCCTCTATTTATAATTTCTCACTGGGTAAACTTTCAGTAGCTATGGCTTCAACTATCACCTCTATGCTGATGATACTTAGATCTACCTATCCACCCCTGCACTCTCTCCTTCTGTCCTTTCCCACATCAGTGACTGCTTATCTACCTAAAATCAACATGTCCAAGACTGAGCTTCTTCTAATCCCCCCTCTAATTCTACTCCAGTTTCTAACTTTTACTATCACTGTTGGTGACACCACTATCTCCCCATCACCCAAGTCTGCTGCCTAGGAGTTACACTTGACTACAATCTGTCCTCATACCCCACATCCAATCACTCTCTACATCCTGTCGCTATCACCTACGCAATATCTCCAAAATTCATAATTTTCTGAGTGCTGAAACTACTAAACAGCTAATCCATTCCCTAGTAATTTCCCGGCTTGACAACTGTAATAACCTCCCCCCTTCAATCCATCCTAAATGCCTCTGCTAGGCTAATCCACCTCTCCGATGCTCTGTATCCGCTGCACCCCTCTGAGAGTCCCTTCACTGGCTCCCCATTCACAGTAGAATTAAATTCAAAATTCTTACTCCGACCTACAAAGCCCTTACCAACGCAGCCCCTCCCACCTGTCTTCACTTATCAACAAATATACTCCATCCGTCCCCTAAGATCCAACAACGATCTACTCCTTGCCTCTCTACTATCACCTCCTCCCATGCTAGACTACAGGACTTCTCTCGTGCGGCACAATCCCTATGGAAAGCACTTCCTCGAGCTGTCAGACTTTCCCCCAACCTCTCCTCCTTTAAACGCTCCCTAAAGACCTTCTTGTTCAGGGAAGCCTATCACCAAATCAGTAACTAATGAATTCCACTTGTCAAATAGTTGCCCTCATTTAACTCCACACTAACATCATTCCCACCTTTGCAGTCCCCACCTCCTGTTTCTCACCCCCCCCTACCCATTTAGATTGTAAGTTTCCAACGGGAACATGGGCTCCGAATTCCCTCTGTATTGTTTGTTAAATTTTGTCTGGTGTCTCATATTGTACTGTCCTTTTATCTTTGTTACCTATGGACAGCGCTGCGGAATCTGTTGGCTCTTTATATATAAAGAATAATAATAACAGAGTGTGCAGCCAGCACAGTATTCTGCACTTCCATTTCTAACAGGAACTGAAAAGCTCACAATTTCAAAATGGAATTACAGGAATAGGGGACAAAATAAATAAGGAAAGTATATTGAAGAGGTTGATTTATATATATATATATATATAAATATAGTAGTACAGTATATATATATATGTATGATTTATCATTTTATATCACATCTCAAGGGTTTGATGTCCCTTTAAAGAGTATAATGAGTGGTGGACATGAATATTCAAGACCTTCTTCTATTCGCTCAACTAACTGCACAAGAAAAGCTATATAGCCTTATAAAAGTATATTTCAGTATATTTCAAATGCTAAATTGGCTGCCGGACACACACACTCAAATACTATATAAGCAATCACAGCTTTTAGGATCTCAGTCAGTTAACTTCAGACAAACTTGAGTGCAAAGCCCATAGGGAAAAATATAACAAAACAAATTATTAACAAGACACATAGATAATCTGGTACTCTCTGTGAGCTAGATTAAACCTACAGTCACCTAATGCACGCCTTCAACCAAACATACTAAGATACAAACAAGGGTACATATATACTGTATATATATATATATATATATATATATATATAGTCTATATATATATATATATATATACAACACATACACACACACAATACAGACTCGGCTCCAGAACAAATGAAATGGGGGGGGGGCATTTTGTTTTCACAAGGGGGCACGCATTTTTACAAGCATGTATGAGAGTCAAAATAAGAGCAGATTGAGGGGGACCTCCTTACAAAAGAGAAATAAAATAATGCTACACTGACAGTGCAATTACCACTCAGAGTGACATCAGCATTTTTCAAATACACTCGCAACACAAGCATCTGACAGAAGCACTTTTAATCCATACTGCACTGAGACATAGTGGATATATCAATAGATGCATATAGAGAGTATAAACTACTGGTTAATGTAATTAGCTGGTAATGTTAGTAGACAACATAAAATATGCGTGACGTGAAGATATATTAGCATTAGGAAGCCACACGCTTTGCCTGTACAAGGTCGTGAGTGACACGCTATGCTATAATACGGGCACAGAGCAGGGGTCAAAGCTCGTTAACACTGTATAATATGGTAACTAGAAAAGCTTGGGACTTACTGTGATACAGCAACCGGTGTGCGCCTCTGAGGGCCGCCATGTTTAGCTAGTGTGCTGCTGAGATGAGAAGGGCTTCCTTCCCCTACTGCTTGTTTTGCTGGCCCCAGTGCAGGCATTGGACTTGTAACTTGAGCACGACATGCATATGGGGCTGGTCAAGAGGTTGGCATTGTATAAGGAACCACCTACTGTGTGTGACTGGTATATACTATTTGAAATGTTGGATCGTCGGACCACAAAACACAATTCACAGTGCTACTGTCCATCGTCAGATAAGATTGAGCCCAGAGAAGTTGGCAGCGTTTATGAACAGTGTTGATGTATGGGTCATGCTTTGCATAGTAAAGCCTTAACTTGCTTCTGTGGATGCAGCAGTGAATGGTGTTGACTGACAAAGGTTTACCAAAGTATTCCAGAGCCCATGTCAGGATTCCATACAGACTCATGACGGTTTTGAAGACAGTGACGGTCTGATTGATCGGAAGATCATGCGCATTCCAGAAGTGGTTTTCGGCCTTGCCCTTTACGCTCCGAGATTTGACTAGATTCCTTGAATCTTTTATTTATATTGTGGTGAAATGTCCAAAATACTACTGATTTGTCTTTGGGGAATATTGCTCTCAAAGTTTTGGAATATTCGCTGACTGCAGTCTGTTGGCTGATTGGCGAGCCTTGACCCATCCTTGCTCTTGAAGGACTAGGCCTGTTTGGAGGCTCCTTATATACTATGATTACATGGTTGCCTCACCTGTTTCAAATCACCTTCTTATTTCAACTAGTCACATCGCTATTAGTCCTAAATTGCCCCTGTCCCAACTTTATTGAAACGTGTTGCAGTCATCAGATTTGAAATGAGTGTATATTTTCAAAAATTAAATAAAAAAAATACTTTAAATTCACAAAGTAAAACATCAAATAATGTGTGTTTCAATATAGTACAAGGTGAACTGAATTTTCAAATTACTCTTTTGTTGTTTTTTTTTGCATTTTGCACACTGTCCCAACTTTTTTGGAATTGGGGTTGTATATCTGATGGTATTTTTGTACAATATATATCAATATATACATGATTATATAAATGTAAATGATTATATATAGGTATAGATATATACAGATATATATAACTATTTAAAAATACATAGAACATATTCCCCTATGTATAGAGCAATGGAATGTGAATTATTTACAGTAAATGCATAGTATACACACTATTAAGTATGAATATTACATAACTATGTTTTTACATGCTCTCTTCTACTTTGACTGCATTGCATTTCTATATATGTCTGTATGTGTACATATGTATGTATGTGTTTATATGTATAATTTGTCTGTAAATACACATATACATTCATAAATACATATGTACACACATATAAATATACAGTATATATATATATATATATATATATATATATTATATATATATATATATATATATATATATAAAATCTAATAATTATGATTCACACTCCTTCAATTTATTATCACTGACTCATTAGATTGATCTGATTTATAAGTTAATGTCAGATCAAAGCTGTGCTCAGGGGGATACAGAGTTAAATATAAAAATAAAAAGGAGAAATTAGTGGGGAACTTGTCCACACTACACAGTTCCCTTTGTCCGGCACCAGAGTATAGTGGTAGTATCCAAATACTAGTAGTATATATAAGAGCTTGATTCCTTAATCACTATGCTAACGATTATTACAATAAATTCATGTTTCTTGCATCATTCACCATATAAAGTACGCGTGTTTCACCCTGACTGGTTGCTTGCTTAGGGCTTCATCCGGCTGCAGGGAATTGTGTAGTGTAGACAAGTTCCCCACTAATTTCTCCTTTTTATTTTTATAAATATATATATATATATATACATAAACATATGACATGTACTGTATATGTATGTATCTCAATGTTAAAGTCCTTTGCCTGCCATTTTTTTTTCTAATACCTGAGACCTCATATCTCTGAGCCCTGATAACTTTTTTGAAATATTTGTTTTTATTAATTTTTATTAGATGTTGTTATGAGTGTAACTGTACTTTGTAATGTATTTTGTTATGTGTTTTGTGACACTTTTTTATTTCGCGAAACAGTTAACCAGAGCTCTGAGGACGCGGTAATCATTCTAGCATAAATTGTGATTGCACTCAATCGATTGGATTCACTTTAAACTTGTAATACGAGCGATAAACCCAACGTGCGCAAACATCTGCGATAAACCCCTTTTTACTTATACGTAACTGTTAATGCACCACTCGTAATCTGAACCAATATCGCCTACATTTAAAATTAATGGTCATGATTGAAAGTACTGCCTCATATTTTAATATAAAAAAAAAATTCCAATACCAGAACATGTTTCCATTTAAAGGACCAGTAAATTCAGTAGATTTGCATAATCAACACATTCATGAAAAAAAAAGACAACGTAATAGCACTTAGGCGCCAAATTATCAGCACCGCATGTAGCTTGATGCCACTTTTTATGCACGAAACAGCAGTTATGAAGCAGCGGTCTAAAGACCGCTGCTCCATAACTTGTCCACCTGTTCTGAAGCTGCAGACATCAATCCGCCCGACCCTTACAATCGAACTGCTAGCGGCTGATTGGCCACGAATCTGCAGGGGGCGGCATTGCTCAAGCAGTTCACTAGAACTGCTTGTGCAATGATAAATGCAGACAGCGTATGCTTTTGTTATTTATTAATGTGGCGGCAGACATGATACGTTACATGGTATCATGTCCGCTTGCACTTTAATAAATCGACCCCTATGTCTGAACTTCAAATGAGTAGTAGATTTTTTTCTGACAAATTTCAGTTATGTCTATTTCCACTCCTCCTGTATCATGTGACAGCCATCAGCCAATCACAAATGCATATACGTATATTCTATGAATTCTTGCACATGCTCAGTAGGAGCTTGTAACTCAAAAGTGTAAAAGTTCCATTTTAATAATGGAAGTAAATTTAAAGTTGTTTGAAATTGCATCTCTATCTGAAACATGAAAGTGTAATTTTGACTTGAGTTTCCCTTTAGATAGATACAATATGGATTTAAATATTATTAACAAAGCTTTCTCGATAAACGTCTTCTTTCATCTAATATTGTTTCTAAGATATATAAAATAATTCAATTTTTCTCTATGAAATGCATTTACAAGGGGTTTACATTACAAATTTTAAACTCTGTTGAGTTCCCTGAACAATGCAGCATTGAACTCCACAGACCTTTAAAAACCTCAAAGATTAGCTTTTTAGATATATCCTGATCTATTCTAAATAGATATGCCACCTGTTTGAACT
Organism: Bombina bombina; assembly: GCF_027579735.1. Taxonomy (NCBI): domain Eukaryota; kingdom Metazoa; phylum Chordata; class Amphibia; order Anura; family Bombinatoridae; genus Bombina; species Bombina bombina. Next base: position 1,123,204,741 of record NC_069502.1, on the reverse strand, counting down.
CGTATCAAGGAATCAATGGGATAAAAAAAAAAAAAAAAATAGAAAGGAGCGATAAAAAAAAGCACAACAGATCAGAAGACAGCAAAACAGAGATATTATTTCAATCACTTGTTATATTCTAACCCCGACATGTCATTGAGAGGACCCAGTAACAATACTGTTAAACAGTTTGGCCCCGTGCTCCTTGGAAGTGAGACAGCCCTTTGTTAGCACAATAGAACACTTCTCAATTACATATTTGCAATTACTGGTAGTCTTCTTTTGGTCTAACAAGAACCATATGCATGTCATAAGTAATATTCCCCAAAGAGCAAACAGTTCCTTCATCTGATTCTCCCCGTACATGAGAATGCTTGGAATGCTGACAATCCCTCACAATGCTGTATACCATTCGCTGTCTCAATTTCTTACAACAACTGTGTCTACAAGAGCTTATTCTTAATGAGACTCTGCATTACAATAGATGTCTGATATCTTATTGTAAATATATCTCCGTTGATAAGTGCCTGGATAGAAAGCCTACCCTGAAAGGGTCACATTTGTTTCAAGTTGGCCGGAGTATAAAAAAAGCTCTTACATCGGTTTTAAATTTGGTTTAGAGGGACCAAAGAGAAAAAAAAAGAAAGATAATTATAAAAGATTTATTTGCTATATATATATATATATATAGCCAAATTTTATAAAATTTTATGGGGTGAAAAATGGTGAAAAAATTGTTTTAAAAAAATGTGCATATTAGGTAACTAGTTTATTTTTTTAACATTTAATAATAGCTTGATATTTGTTAAAATTATATTCAAATACAAGGTTATGCAAAGTTTAGTGTACATTAATGCATTAAAATATATATGTGTGTGTGTATATGTGTATATATATATATATATATATATATATATATATATATAGTATGGTTTATATATATTTATTATTATTTTTTTTATTTTTTTTATTGAATGTGTGTGTATAAAGGGTGAAAATATGGTAGCTGGTTGAATAATAGTAAAGGAAATTGTGTGCAGAGCCCTAAAGTTCCTGGTTAAAGGGACAGTGTAAAGTGTCCTCCCCTTTAATGCATTACCAATGAGTCATTTTACCTTTTGAAAGTGTTTTTATATTTTTTTTACAAATAACTTATTTACCTTTATTTTTGTCAATTGCTGCTTTTCTACTGAATCCTCAACCTCTGCAAAAAAATGTTAATACTGCAGTAATGGTTACAGAAAAACTAGTATAGCAAGTATAGAAGAAATCCATCATTTCCCCCACCCCGCATGCCCAAATGTTTGGGGGTCACATTTGACTCAGACCTTTCTTTCACTCTTCACATTCAGTCCTTGGCTAAAGCCTGCCGCTTCCACCTTAAAAACATCTCTAAAATTAGACATTTCCTTACACAAGACACAACTAAAATTTTAATCCACTCTCATCCTTTCCCGCCTCGACTATTGCAACTCCATCCTTTCTGGTCTCCCTAGCTGCTGCCTAGCTCCTTTACAATCCATAATGAATGCCTCTGCCAGTCTCATATCCTTACACGTCGCTCTTCATCTGCTGCACCTCTCTGCCAATCCCTTCACTGACCTCCTCTTTCCTCCAGGATTAAAGACAAAATCCTCACTCTGACATACAAAGCCCTCCACTGCATTGCTCCCCCTATATCTCAGACCTTGTCTCCAGATACTCTCCCTCCCATCCCCTTCGCTCTGCTCATGATCTCCTACTCTCCTCCTCTCTTGTTACTTCCTCACACTCCCGTTTACAGGACTTCTCCAGACTGGCTCCCATCTTGTGGAACTCTCTGCCTCGCTCCACAAGACTCTCCCCTAGTTTTAACAGCTTCAAGAACTCCCTAAAGACTCTACTATTCAGGGATGCATACAACCTACACTAACCTTTCCTAACTCCATTGCTTTCCCCTTGAACCCCTTAGAATGTAAGCCTATGAGCCCAGCTGTTTGTAGATCACCTTCATAAGAGCCGACTACAACAGTGCAACTCTCGGCAGGGCCCTCTACCCATTTGATCCTTATAAATGTTATCTAGGATACCGCCTATGTTGATAGTGCTGCGGAATCTGTTAGCGCTCTACAAATACCTGATGATGATAATAATAATAATATATATATATATATATATATATATATATGTATAGATATATACTTTACCAAATAAAACACACACACATATATATATATATATATATATATATATATATATATATATATATATATATATATATATATATGTATCTATGAATCAATAGAACATATCTTCTATGTGAAGAACACTGGAATGTGAAATATTAATATTTCTTGTCGTGTTAGCGCTCTTGAGAAGAAGACGCCATCAAGTTTGCACGCAATAAGGGTTTATTTTTTTTCCACTTTTCACGCTCCATTAAAGTCTATGGGAACTATATTAATGCAGTCACAATATTCATAGTTCGGCTTTTGCACACTTCGGGTTAGCTAACCAACACACACAAAAGCTTTGTTCTAGCAGAGTTAACACATGAGTGAGAGCGATAAATAATGCTCCACCCATAATTCTAGCCCTTATTGGCTATTTAAAAGTAGTGGTGTTAAGATATTTTATGCATGGGGGGATTCCCAATCTCCTGACTACTAAATACTGCACCAAGGTTGAACTCAAGTGACCCCTTTTGTAAAAGCTACACTTAGTTTCAGCACTCAAAGGGTTTGTGATGATTCCATGCACATCATGACGTTTATGTATCATTCCCTGAAAGTTCTCAATACTCCTATATCTTGCATCCCTACTCCCTCCTTGACAGGCTTGAGACACTGGCTGACAGTGTTGTATCTGTATAATTCATGTGTCTTATTTTGCCTGAGTCTGTCTGCCATTGCTATTGTGTAGTGTTTTGTAATGTGAACTTAACATTAGTAATTACCTGCATTTTATAGGCTGGTGTACTAGGAGTCTTCAGGGTTAAATCTCATTATAACATTTTATGACAATCTCTACATTTACATGATTTAGGTACTTGGCAGTTCTTTTACAACATTGTTTGTGTATTATAGGAAGGTCACTATCTTTTTTTAAATGCATAGAAAGCCTTAGCATACATGCTCTGACTATTTCTATATCTCTCTGACAGTGATAGCATTTCATATAATTAAATCTCATTAAAATATACCACTTATCACAATCAGACAGCTACATGCCATATAAAATACTGCACAGGACAAGAACATTATTAAAACCTTTTGAATTTGTACAGATTCCTGTGAGAAACGGCTTAAACATAATCAAAAACACCCCAAGCTTGATTTACAAAAATGTAAACATACATTGTACTGGTTTTTGTTTTTATTTATCTTTTTCCATTACTTGCTCACTGCTTAAAAAATGCACTTTAATAAATTAAAGGGATATATAACTCAAAAAAATGTATTTTGTGATTCAGACAGAACATACATTATTATTAGGATTTGCTTAATTCACAAGATATCTGTGTAGAAGAGATACCTAGGTAGGCATCTGGAGCACTATATGTCAGGAAATAGTGCTCTTGCAAATGAATACAATTCTTGCAAAATTGCTGCCATAAAGTGCTCCAACAATGGGCCGGCTCCAAAGCCCCTACATTTCAACAAAAAAAACACCAAGAGAACAAAAAAAATGATAATAGAAGTAAATTTAGAAAGTTGTTGAAAATCATATGCTCTATATATACTACTGATGGGTAGAAAGCATTGTACAGAGTTCAGGATCCTATAGCACCAGGGTAATAAACAACGTGCACGCTGCAAGGCTTCACACCTCCAAAGCCTCTGTTGAGTATCCAGAAAGACAGAGTACAGTAACAGCAACACCTAATAAATATCAAATTATTAATTGTGGCCAGTAAAAGTACAACGTTTCAAACCTAACGGTCCTTAGTCATGTATGGAATCAAACACACTCAGTGTCCTTAAAGAGCCTATACAAACACCTCCTACGGTGACATCACACAGGTAATCAAGTTTCACATTGGTAATTGTTTAACACCTCCCCTATGTAATTAACACCTCCCCTATGTAATTTAAACCCTGTCAATACCTATCAAACAGAATAGCATATTGCTACATTTTACTCATTTTATATCAGTTATTAACAGCCTCTATATATTTACTTAACAGACATTTTATCTCTTATATTAATCAACATATTAGTTAACTTAAATACTAAATATATCATAGTCTTCAATATATTATAAGGTAACATAATGAAACCCCCCATTATATGCACTTATCCATATAAAACATATATTAAGAATATATACCAACATTTGTAGTTATCTATAATGGGTCTAAGAGATAACACCTCCTAAAAATAACAGGGAAAGGGCCTCCCAACCTATGATAACCTCATACAGAATCCAATGGGGATTTTATATTGATACATCTATTACCTATGTAAAAACTTGATTACCTGGTGATGTCACAGTAGGAGGTGTTTGTATAGGCTATTTAAAAGGACACTCAAGTCAAAATTAAACTTCATGATTCAGATACAGCATGTCATTTTAACAACTTTCCAATTTACTTCCATTTACAAAATGTCACAGTCTTTTATATTTACACTTTTGAGGTCACCAGCTCCTACTGGAGCATGTGCAAGAATTCACAGCATATACGTATATGCATTTGTGATTAGCTGATGGCTTGTCACATGATACAGGGGGGGAGTGGAAATAGACATAACTCTGCAATTTATTTAACAAAAATCTACTACTCATTTGAAGTTCAGACTAAGGGGGGCCTATTTATCAAGCCGACAACTTATTTGCATTCAACGACACCAATAACGCTCGCCTAAGATCGCCTAACATCGCCTAACATCGCTGCCGCGGACCTGAATATCACTCTCCAAAGTTACCAAAAAAAGCTGTCAAAAAGCCGCACACACCAAGTACGGAGCGATGAGCAGTGGACTGTTGTTAACTAACAGTCATCGATCTCGCTGCTCTTCGTCTTTTTCCCAGCTTTATTGGTATACTGTCACTAAACACCCACACTATACTACACTGTTTTACCCCTATCCCGCTGCTCCCGGATCCCGCTGCAACTAAATAAAGTTATTAACCCCTAAACCGCCGCTCCCGGAGTCCACCGCCACTCTAATAAATTTATTAACCCCTATCCTTCTGCTCCCGGAGCCCACCGCCACCTACATTATGTTATTAACCCCTAATCTGCCGCCCCCTACATTATGTTATTAACCCCTAATCTGCCCCCCTACACCACCGCCACCTACATTATACGTATTAACCCCTAATCTGCCGTTCCCAACGTCGCTCGCAACTATATTAAATTTATTAACCCCTAAACCTAAGTCTAACCCTAAACACCCCCTAACTTAAATCTAATTTAAATAAATCTAAAGAAATTCCTATCATTACCTAAATTATTCCTATTTAAAACTAAATACTTACCTATAAAATAAACCCTAAGCTAGCTACATATAACTAATAGTTACATTGTATCTAGCTTAGGGGTTTATTGTTATTTTACAGGCAAGTTTGTATTATTTTAACTAGGTAGAATAGTTACTAAATAGTTTATTACTATTTAATAACTACTTAGCTAAAATAAATACAAATTTAACTGTAAAAATAAAACCTAATCTAAGTTACACTAACACCTAACTCTACACTACAATTAAATAAATTACATAAATTAAATATAATTATCAAATTTATATACAATTATCTAAAGTACAGAAAACCCCACTAAATTACAGAAAATAATAAACAAATTACAGATATTTAAACTAATTACACCTAATCTAATAGCCCTATCAAAATAAAAAAGCCCCCCCCCCCAAAAAAAAAACAACCTATCCTAAACTAAACTACCAATAGCCCTTAAAAGGGCCTTTTGGCGGGGCATAGCCCCAAAGTAATCAGCTCTTTTACCTGTAAAAAAAAATACAAACAACCCCCCCAACCGGAATACCCACCACCCACATAACAAACCCCCCAAAATATCTAACTAAAAAAACTAATCTCCCCATTGCCCTGAAAAGGGCATTTGGATGGGCATTGCACTTAAAAGGGCAGTTAGCTCTTTTGAGGCCCAAAGCCCTAACCTAAAAATAAAACCCACCCCAATACACCCATAAAAAAACCTAACACTAATCCCCTGAAAATCGACTTACCGGGAGACGTCTTCATCCAAGCCAGGCGAAGTGGTACTCCAGACGGGCAGACGTCTTCATCCAGACGGCATCTTCTATCTTCATCCATCTGGCGCGGAGTGGGTCCATCTTCAAGACATCCGACATGGAGCATCCTCTTCTGATTGGATCAGCCAATATGATTGGACTTCAATCCTATTGGCTGATTGCATTAGCCAATAGGATTTTTTCTACCATAATTCTGATTGGCTGATAGAATTCTATCAGCCAATCGGAATCTAAGGGAGGCCATCTTGGATGACCTCACTTAAAGGAACCTTCATTCGTCAGGTAGTCGTCGGCAGAAGAGGATGCTCCGCGTCGGATGTCTTGAAGATGGACCCGCTCCGCGCCGGATGGGATGAAGATAGAAGATGCCGTCTGGATGAAGACTTCTGCCGTCTGGAGGACCACTTCTGCCCGGCTTGGATGAAGACTTCTGCCCGTCTGGAGGACCACTTCGCCCGGCTTGGATGAAGACGTCTCCCGGTAAGTAGATCTTCAGGGGATTAGTGTTAGGTTTTTTTAAGGGTGTATTGGGTTGGTTTTATTTTTAGGTTAGGGCTTTGGGTCGCAAAAGAGCTAACTGCTCTTTTAAGGGCAATGCCCATCCAAATGCCCTTTTCAGGGCAATGCGGAGCTTAGGTTTTTTTTTTTAGTTTTTTTTTGAGGGGGTTGGTTGTGTGGGTGGTGGGTTTTACTGTTTGGGGGGTTGTTTGTATTTTTTTTTACAGGTAAAAGAGACGATTACTTCGGGGCAATGTCCCGCAAAAGTCCCTTTTAAGTTTAGGCTAGGGTTTTTTTTATTTTGGGGGGCTTTTTTATTTTGATAGGGCTATTAGATTAGGTGTAATTAGTTTAAATATCTGTAATTTGTTTATTATTTTCTGTAATTTAGTGTTTGTTTTTGTACTTTAAATAATTGTATATAATTTAGTTAATTGTATTTAATTGATGTAATTTATTTAATTGTAGTGTAGTGTTAGGTGTTAGTGTAACTTAGTTTAGGTTTTATTTTACAGGTCAATTTCTATTTATTTTAGCTAGGTAGTTATTAAATAGTTGATAACTATTTAGTAACTATTCTACCTAGTTAAAATAAATACAAACTTGCCTGTAAAATAAAAATAAACCCTAAGATAGCTACAATGTAACTATTAGTTATATTGTAGCTAGCTTATGGTTTATTTTATAGGTAAGTATTTTAGTTTTAAATAGGAATAATTTAGGTAATAATAGGAATTGTCTTTAGATTTATTTAAATTATATTTAAGTTAGGGGGTGTTAGGGTGTAAGGTAATATAGAGGGAATGTTCCTTGTATAGTGGATCACAACTGCAGTCCCCGTAATAAGTAGAAATGCAGGGATGGTTTTAAGTAGACCCCTGTTATCTTGTTACAGGAGTAGGTTTTGGTAGTGCATAAAGTCTGTAGTAACCAAGGGAGTACCGGTTGTGTAATCACTGGACAGCACAAGCAGGGAAGGAGTTGCCTTTATAGATAGCTGAGAGCAGAGAGTAAGATTGCAATTCAGTGAATGAGGTGTACAATAAAGTTCCTTTGGTAGATAGTAACTGCTCTTACTGTGTGAGTAATGTAATACAAGTTGCAAGGCAGTATCTTGAGAGGTGTAGCAAGACAAAGCTGCTTCACTCTGGAGGGAGAAGTGGTTCGTAGCTGCATCAGCAGCGGCTGTAGGGGTGTGTGCGAACTGTCCAATCAGGACGCTGGAAAGGCTGACAGGCAGAGAGGACGCTGAGCACACAGAGGAGACAGCAGCGGTAAAAGTTTGTAAACGACTGGAACTGACAAGCGTTATGTAAAAGTTCAGTGCAGCGGTTAGACAGCTTTAACCAATAGGCTTTAGTGGAAGTTCCGGTAGTGAGGTTTAACAGAGGTAGTGGCTGCAAAGTCCGTAGATTGTAAGGTGCTTGCTTGGTTATTTGCAATGGAGAAGTAGATTCTTGTGGTGTATCCTTAGGATAGAGGATTTGTATGGGAGGCACAACACGTTGTGCAGCTGGGTTAATCCAAAGATTAGTAACTTTAGCTTTAGCCAGGAGAGAGAGTATCTGTGTCAAGGCGACATGGTCAGTAACTCAAACGCATTAATTGGCAGGTGGAAGGTGGAGGAGTAGCCTTATATAAGGTATGCTTAAAGGTACATACTGACTAACAAGTACCTGACAGATCCCCCCATCAAAGGTGCTGCACTGCAGTACCAGCATGTGGTTTGTCCGGATGATCTCTATGGAATCGGGCGATGAGGCGAGAGGCATTAACATTCGAGACAGGCTCCCAAGAATCCTCATTGGAGGTGTAACCCTTCCACCTGATCAGGTATTGCAGCTGCCCACGATGTAGTCTCGAATTTATAATAGAAGAGATTTCATAGACATTCTCGTCAACAACTACTGGAGAGGATACTTGACCCGACGTCTGTTGTCTGGTAAAGAGGTAGGGTTTCAAAAGGGAGACATGAAACGTGGGATGCACGGGAATCTCCGGAGGGAGAGCCAGAGTAACAGCATTTTCATTAATAATTCTGATTATCTTGTAGGGTCCAATGAATGGTTGAGAGAACTTTTTTGACGGAGTCTTTAGTTTTAGGTGTTTTGTTGAAAGCCATACCCTATCACCTAATCGATAAACAGGGGGTTTACGTCTCTTGGAATCGTAGTACTGTTTATGTTTTTGTTGAGCCAGCTGGATGTTCTCCTTGAGAAATTCAACGATCTCCGATAAGTTCCTGGAAGTCTCATCTACTTTAGGAGATGTGGTATTGAGGTGTGGATAGAGATGAAATGTTGGATGGTACCCGTAGTTAGCATAAAACGGAGAGCATTTTATAGAGGAGTTTAAGGTGTTATTGTATGCATACTCTGCCATGGGTATATTGCTCTCCCATTCATCCTGTTGGTGGGAGCAATAACAACGAATATATTGCTCTATCCATTGGTTAACTCTCTCCGTTTGCCCATTTGTTTGCGGATGGAAAGCAGTGCTATATCGAGGTGTCTCCAGCATTTAGAAGTAAACTGCGACCCCCTGTCAGACACAATAACTGAAGGTAGGCCATGAAGACGTACAACATGTTTTAAGAAAAGGGCTGCAGTCTCGGTAGCAGTGGGAAGTTTGTGATGAGGGATGAAGTGGGCCTTCTTAGTGAGAAGATCCACGACAACCATGATGGTGTTAGAATGGTTTGATACAGGTAGCTCCACAATAAAATCCATGCCTACTGTGTGCCAAGGTCTTTCGGGTATGGGAAGTGGCTGAAGTTTGCCAAACGGTTTGGATCTCTCTGATTTGGAGATAGCACAAACGTGACACGACTTAATGTATGTGTCCACAGTTCGCTGAAGATTGGGCCACCAGAAGTTTCTTGATACAAGCTCACTGGTTTTACGAATGCCAGGGTGGCCTGCCAGAGGAGAGTCATGGTGTTCTCGGAGTATCTCCTGCCTTAACGTAGGTGGTATGTAAATTTTGCCATGTACATGAGTGATGCCTCTGGGATCGAGATGCTGGAGGTCTTTGGAAAGAGTGTTGTCAGCTTGTTGGTGAGAACGGAGAGTGGATGAAGCAAGACTTGAGATTCCCAGGAAATGTTGGGGATTTAGAATATTTGATGGTTGAGTAGAAGGACTTGGACGCTGTAAGTGTCTTGAAAGCGAATCAGCCTTCCCATTTTTGCTACCAGGTCGGTAGGTAATCAAAAAATTAAATCTGGTAAAGAACAGACTCCACCGAGCTTGTCGGGCAGAGAGGGTTTTACAGGATTGAAGGTATTCGAGATTCCTATGGTCGGTATATATAAGAATCGGAAGTACTGTACCTTCCAAGAGGTGCCTCCAATTTTCCAGAGCAGATTTAATTATGAGGAGTTCCTTCTCTCCAATTGCGTAATTCTGTTCGGCAGATGTCATCAGCCTAGAATAAAAGGCTACGGGATGTATGGGTTCTGAAGGAGTGGTCCGCTGTGATAAGATAGCTCCAAGAGCATACTCAGATGCGTCAACCTCCAGAATGAACTGGAGATTTGCATCCGGGAAACGAAGAATGGGAGCAGTGGTGAAGCTATGTTTCAGAGAAGAGAAAGCTTCCTCCGATTCAGAATTCCAGTGGAATTGAGTATGTGAGCCCGTGAGTACAGTGAGGGGTTTTGCAATTTTGGAAAAGCCTTTGATGAATTTACGGTAAAAATTTGCAAAACCGAGGAAACGTTGAACTTCTTTCTTGTTGGAAGGTGTAGGCCAGTTGAGGATAGCGTCTATTTTGTTGTTTTCCATCCTAACACCAGACGAGGAAATGTTGTATCCCAAAAAGGTTATTTCATTGGTATGAAACGAACACTTTTCCAGTTTAGCATATAAGTGGTGGGTCCTAAGTCTGCCTAAGACCCAACGAACATGTTTTTTGTGTTCATCTATAGAATTAGAGTAGATCAGGATATCGTCTAAATAGACAACCACACATACGTCCAATAAGTCCCTGAAAATATCGTTGATAAAGTATTGGAACGTAGCAGGGGCGTTACAAAGCCCAAATGGCATCACCAAATACTCATAAAGTCCGTATCTTGTGCGGAAGGCGGTGAGCCACTCATCCCCTTCCCTGATTCTGATGAGGTTGTAGGCACCTCTAAGGTCTAACTTGGTGTAAATGGTTGCCTTACTAAGACGTTCCACTAGTTCAGAAATCAGGGGAAGGGGGTACCTGTTCTTCTTGGTCCTCCTATTTAACTCGCGGTAGTCAATTATTGGACGTAAGGAGTTGTCCTTATTCTTCACAAAAAACATCCCAGCTCCCGCTGGGGAGGTGGAAGGTCGAATGAAACCCTTCTTCAGGTTTTCCTCAAGGTACCCCTTAAGGTGATCCAATTCGGGCTGTGAAAGCGGATATATGTGTCCATAGGGAATGTTGGAACCAGGTAGCAGTTCAATCGGACAGTCGTATATCCGGTGTGGAGGTAGGGACTCTGCCTGTTTTTTGTCAAAGACATCATGGAAATCTTGGTATTCAAGAGCTATTGCTGGGTTGGATATATGTAAGATATTCTGTTGTGGGTAGCAGGTCTCACTACAGTATGCAGAATCCATTTCCACTTGTAGAGTCTGCCAACAGATTGATGGCTGATGTTGTTGTAACCATGATAACCCCAATACAATAGGGAATAAAGGGGAAGGTATAACATCAAAACATAAGAACTCAGTGTGCCCTTTACCTATGGTGACCTTAAGAGGAACGGTGTGGTGTGTTATAGGGCCGGAGCTCACCATGGTACCATCAATGACACGTATGGAGACAGGTACTGCTTTCACACATAAAGGGATTTTATTTTTATTTACAAGACATGAATCAATGAAATTTGCATAAGCTCCAGAATCAATAATTGCTTCCGCTTGAAGAGCCTGGTGATCCCACTGTATGGATAAAGGGAGAGTACAGTAAGCAGCATCAACCACTTTATTTGTGAAACAATTTCTAGTGACTGTTAACTTACTTTTCTTTTGGCGTTGGAGCAAGGGACATTCCTTTACTGGATGAGTAGGAGATGCGCAGTACATACAGAGGTTTTTCTGCTGTTGGCGGTGTCTCTCTTCCAATGTGAGTGGACCTTTAGTGAAGGCGATCTCCATGGGAACAGTAGTGTCTTTTATTCCCTGGGAAGTTGAAGTGAATCTTAGTGGTCCTTCAGTTTGTTGACGTTCAGAGCGTCTTTCTCTGACTCTCCTATCAATCTGTATGGAGAGGTTCATGATACCTTCCAAAGTGGTGGGAAGTTCGGTACGGGCTAACTCGTCCTTCAGGGTATCAGATAGTCCTAAGCGATACTGATTTCGTAGAGCAACCTCATTCCATTCAGAGTCTTTGATGTATAGCTTAAATTCTGAAAGGTATTCCTCTACAGGACGCCTGCCTTGTCTCAGGGAGCGCATCTTGGCTTCCGCGGTAAGCTGTTTTTGTGTATCTTCGTATAACAGGCTCATTTGTGTGAAGAAATCAGACAATGAGGTGAGAGTTGGATCGTTGTTTTCAAATAAATTGTCAGCCCATATCCTAGCTTCACCAGCCAAAAATGATATTACTGTCATGACCTTAAGTCTCTCTGTTTGGTAAGTCCTAGGGCGCATCTGGAAAAGTAGATAACAGGCGTTCCTGAATTGCCTAAAGTACTTCCTGTCACCTGAAAATTTTTCGGGTAGGCAAACCTGAGGTTCTGGCGTGTTATCTCTTAAAGCTGCCCTCAAATTGTCATTTTGTAATTGAAGATCTCTGAAAGCCTGTGATAGCTGATCCACACGCTGTGTGAGGTTATACATCACGTTGGGGAGATCTGCTGGATCCATAGTAAAATGGCCAATTAATATGTAAGGTAATATAGAGGGAATGTTCCTTGTATAGTGGATCACAACTGCAGTCCCCGTAATAAGTAGAAATGCAGGGATGGTTTTAAGTAGACCCCTGTTATCTTGTTACAGGAGTAGGTTTTGGTAGTGCATAAAGTCTGTAGTAACCAAGGGAGTACCGGTTGTGTAATCACTGGACAGCACAAGCAGGGAAGGAGTTGCCTTTATAGATAGCTGAGAGCAGAGAGTAAGATTGCAATTCAGTGAATGAGGTGTACAATAAAGTTCCTTTGGTAGATAGTAACTGCTCTTACTGTGTGAGTAATGTAATACAAGTTGCAAGGCAGTATCTTGAGAGGTGTAGCAAGACAAAGCTGCTTCACTCTGGAGGGAGAAGTGGTTCGTAGCTGCAGCAGCAGCGGCTGTAGGGGTGTGTGCGAACTGTCCAATCAGGACGCTGGAAAGGCTGACAGGCAGAGAGGACGCTGAGCACACAGAGGAGACAGCAGCGGTAAAAGTTTGTAAACGACTGGAACTGACAAGCGGTATGTAAAAGTTCAGTGCAGCGGTTAGACAGCTTTAACCAATAGGCTTTAGTGGAAGTTCCGGTAGTGAGGTTTAACAGAGGTAGTGGCTGCAAAGTCCGTAGATTGTAAGGTGCTTGCTTGGTTATCTGCAATGGAGAAGTAGATTCTTGTGGTGTGTCCTTAGGATAGAGGATTTGTATGGGAGGCACAACACGTTGTGCAGCTGGGTTAATCCAAAGATTAGTAACTTTAGCTTTAGCCAGGAGAGAGAGTATCTGTGTCAAGGCGACATGGTCAGTAACTCAAACGCATTAATTGGCAGGTGGAAGGGGGAGGAGTAGCCTTATATAAGGTATGCTTAAAGGTACATACTGACTAACAAGTACCTGACATAGGGTTAGGGTTAGACTTAGGTTTAGGGGTTAATAAATTTAATATAGTGGCGGCGACATTGGGGACGGCAAAATAGGGGTTAATAAGTATAATATAGGTGGCGGCGGTGGCGGGGGGGGCAGATTAGGGGTTAATAAGTATAATGTAGGTGTCGGCGGTGTCGGGGGGCAGATTAGGGGTTAATAAGTATAATGTAGGTGTCGGGGGGTAGATTAGGGGTTAATAAGTATAATGTAGGTGTCAGGGGCGGCAGATTAGGGGTGTTTAGACTTGGGGTACATGTTAGGGTGTTAGGTGTAAATGTAACTTTCTTCTCCCATAGGAATCAATGGGATATCGGGCAGCATCGAACATAAGCTTTCACTGCTTTCAGACTCCCATTGATTCCTATGGCATCCGCCACCTCCAGTGGATTGAAAACCAGGAACGCTGGGCCGGAATAGCGGCGAGCGTACCTGTTAGTTATTTGATAACTAGCAAAAGTAGTCAGATAGTGCCGAATTTGCATTCGGAACATCTGTAGTTACATAAGCATTGATCTGTGTCGGACTGAGACCGGCGGATCGTATGTTGCGTCACAAAATTCTACTTTTGCCTGTCTGTAGCCTTTGATAAATAAGGTGAATCAGGCTCGCCACAATTACGCTGCGGAAATTCAGCGTATTTGCAGTTGGCGGCTTGATAAATAGGGGCCTAAGTGCTATTGCATTGTCTTCTTATCATGCATTTGTTGATTATGCAAATGTACAGTGTTGACACTTAAGGACACTGAGTGTGTTTGATTTCATACATGACTAAGGACCGTTAGGTTCGAAGCGTTGTACTTTTACTGGCTGCAATAAATAATTTTGATATTTATCTATGGTGCTGCTGTACTCTGTCTTACTAGAAAGCATTGTAGCAATGACACTGGTTGTCCCAATCATTTGTATTTAAGGGGCATGAACGTGCTGCAGAACATTTTATGCATCCAATCAGGATGCTTGTACTGGACTTTCAAGGGAGTGTGCAGGTGCAGTCACTTTATTTTACTCCTCAGTTTAAAGTGACAGTCAACACCAGAATTTGTGTTGTTTAAAAAGATAGATCATCCCTTTATTACCCATCCCCCAGTTTTGCATAACCAACACAGTTATATTAATATACTTTTTACCTCTGTGATTACTTTGTATCTTAGCCTCTCCAGACTGTCCACTTATTTCAGTTCTTTTGACAGACTTGCATTTTAGCCAATCAGTGCTAACTCCTAGGTAACTTCACATGCATGAGCTCAATGTTATCTATATGACACACATGAACTAACGCCCTTGTAAAAAACTGTCAAAATGCATTCACATAAGAGGCGACCTTCAAGGTCTAAGAAATTAGCAAATGAGCCTACCTAGGTTTAGCTTTCAATTAAGAATACCAAGAGAACAAAGCAAAATTGATGATAAAAGTAAATTGGAAATTTATTTATAAGTACATTTCCTATTTGAATCATGAAAGTTTATTTTGGACGTGACTGTCCCTTTAAGGTGGTTTACTATGAAAATGATTGTAAAATCCAATGAGCAACGTGTGAACTCAGTACATGATGATGCTGATTGAGTAGCTGAAGGATAACTGCTCAGAGAGTAGACCACTTACTCAGATGAGCTAAAGACATTTTAAGGTAAATATCTTCCTTTTTAAAATAAAGATGTTCATGCTGTATTGTTTAGTCACTTTTTACAGATATGCTGCATAACTTATTTAGCACATGGGTAACATCTCTCTTCTGGGAAAGATTATAATCTGGAGATGATTGAAACTATTGAACAGGAAGTTTTACTTTTCTACAATACAAAAACAGGAACATAAAGAATAAAAAGAGCATAAGTGATTATACAAGCAATAAACGTTTACTAGAGATAATTATTAAAAAAAACATTACGAGGTGGAGAAACATATTTATAACAAAACAGTCAGTGGAGAAACGTTACTAGTCCAAAAGGAAAAAAAAATACTCGTCCAGTCAATGTTAAAGGGATATGAAAACCTATTTTTCTCTTTCATGATTGAGGTAGAGAATACAATTTTAAACAACTTTCCAATTTACTTCTATTGTTTAATTTTCTGTATTCTCTTGCTATCCTTTGTTGAAAAGCATATCTAAATAGGCTCAGTAGCTGCTGATTGGTGGCTGCAAATAGATTCCTCTTGTGATTGGCTCATCGATGTGCATTGCTATTTCTTCAACAAAGGATATCTAACTATGAAGCAAATTAGATAATATAAGTAAATTGGAATGTTGTTTAAAATTGTATTCTCTACCTGAATCATGAAAGGTAACTTTTGGGTTTCATGTCCCTTTAAATACAGACAAAAGCCAAACTTCTTTCTTCTGCAGTTTCTAATACTTTCTTACTAGTTGCAAGCTAGTGGAATTTATTTTATACATTTATACGTCTTCATTAGCTGTATATTTTACTAACTGGTAGTAAAAACATAAATATCCATTGTAATAAAAGTAGAAATGTCTTACTACCATTGTAAAGTGTACAACCTCAATAAAATCTAGTCATTATAGGTTCTCTGATTAATTGTTGTCACTTTCAAATAGCCTTGTTTACTTTATACTGTTTTGACAGGCAGGAGGGAGATACTTATTTGCTTATCCATTGTAAATGTTTTGTGCAGCTGTAACTCCAGAACAATGTTTCACACCATGACCTCTAGTTATCAAGCTCCGTAAGGAGCTTGCTGGCCCCTGTTTCTGGTGAGTCGTCAGACTCGCCAGAAACAGCAGTTATGAAGCAGCGGTCACAAAGACCGCTGCTCCATAACCTGTCCGCCTGCTCTGAGCAAGCGGACAGACATCGCCGGAAATCAACCCGATCGGGTACGATCGGGTTTATTGACACCCCCCTGCTGGCAGCCTATTGGCCGCGAGTCTCACAAGAGCTGCTGGTGCAATGCTGAATACGGCAAGCGTATTGCTCGCCGGATTCAGCGAGGTCTGTCGGACCAGGTCCGACAGACCTTAATAACCAGAGGCCCATGTCTGTGAGTAGGTAACAATTAAAAAAGATATAATAGATGATCTGTAACCTCTAAAGCAAAATCAGGCCATGCCTAAATCCCCAATCATTTAAATTAAAAATAATAACATAATCTATTAATTGTGGAGGGATTTCATTTATTTAAGAGTGATAGGTGCTAATTTCTCCCTCCTCTCCATTTGACAATTTCATATAAAATCAATGGGACAGTCAACTCCAACATTGTTATTGTTTAAAAAGATAGATAATCCCTTTATTACCCATTCCCCAGTTTTGCATAACCAACACAGTTATATTAATATACTTTTTACCTCTGTGATTACCTTTTAGAAATTTAAATGTTATAAAGTATATTAATATAACAATGTTGGTTGTGCAAATCTGGGGAATAGGTAGTAAAGGCATTATCTATTTTTTTAAACCATAACAATTTTGGTGTTGACTGTCCCTTTAAATGACAAAAAGACCATTAAATAAAGTACAATTGCATAATCCACAATTTATGACAAAAAGACAATGCAACAGTACATACTCTGAGTTTCAAATTATCAGTACATTTTTTTTCTGATACATTTCAAAGATTGTTTCCATTTCCCTGCCCACTGTACCATATAACAGTTATAAGCCAATTACTGACTCATATGCTGTACATATACCCTGGTGCCTCAGAAAATGGGCACAATTTGATAATGGTAGAAAATTGGAAAGTTATTTAAAATTGCATTCTCTATCTAAAGCATGAAAGTTTTGACTTTTGTGTCCAATGGGAGCTAAAACCCAGCTGGTCTAGTGGTCATAAAGTGTACTATTGCCCCCTTTTCTATCCTTGTTTTGTGTAATGAAGATAATCAGTGGTTCTTCATTCAAAGGAGCATGTGATTTTACAAGAAAGTGATGCCATGGTTTGGTTTGACTTTGAATGGGTGCAAAAGGGGAGTAAACCAGAGTCACTGGTTTATCTAGGATCTAGTCTACTGGGATCAGTGGAGTGGTTGGGTGCCCTAGATGGATATTGTAGGAGATACAAGAGGAAAGGTAACATTAAAACTGCATAGCAAATGATCATTCATTTTTGCTAATAACAATTTTATACATATATACAGTGTATGTGTATATATATATATATATATATATATATATATATAAAGCACTCACTGGACTACGGTCATCTGTAGCAAATTCCTTTAATTAGATGTGACGTTTCAGGATTAAAAGAAGAAGGGATGGTTTTTATCCTGTATCGTCACAAATAAAAGGAATTTGCTACATATGCCCGTAGTCCAGTGAGTTCTTTTCTATGGAGAACTTTGTACTAACTTTTTAATAGCACTCTGGCAGTTGTAGTTTGATGGCGAGAGTGCAACCACAATACTTTTTTGTTTTATATATATATATATATATATATATATATATATATATATATATATATATATATATATACAGTTAGGTCTGGAAATAATTGGACACTGGCACAATTTTCATAATTCTGGCTCTGCATGCCACCACAATGGATTTGAAATGAAACAACCAAGATGCAATTGAAGTGCAAGCTTTCATCTTTAATTCAAGGGTTGACCAAAATAGTCCCCTTACTTCAGGGGCTCAATTGTAATTAGACAAATTAACACAATCATAAATGAAATGTTCATTTTTAATACTTTGTTGAGAATGCTTTGCAGGCAATGACTGCTTGAATTCTGCAATGCATGGGCACCACCAAATGCTGGGTTTACTCCTTTCTTATGCTTTGCCAGGCCTTTAATGCAAATGACTTCAGTTGTTGTTTGTATGTGGGTTTTTCTGCCATAAGTTTTGTCTTCATCAAGTGAAATGCAATGCATGCTCAATTGTGTTGAGATCAGGTGATTGACTCGGCCATTGCAGTATATTCCACTTCTTTGCCTTAAAAACTCCTGGGTTGCTTTTGCAGTATGTTTTGGGTCATTGTCCATCTGTAAAGTGAAGCGCCAGCAAATCAACTTAGCTGAATTTGGCTGAATCTGAGCAGACTATATATCCCTTTATAGCTCAGAATTCATCCGACTGCTTCTGTCTTCTGTCACATCATTAATAAATACCAGTGACCCAGTGCCATTGGAAGCCATGCCATCACACTGCCTCCACCAAGCTAAAACGTCCCATCTGTCCAGCTAAGTGATCACAGGAACCTGGATAATAAGGTACTCCAGAAGGCAGGATACACAGGTACTCCTATTTTTCTTGTACCTGTGTATCCTGCCATCTGGAGAACCTGTTGCTCCTGCTACCTGTGATCACTTAGCTGGACAGCTGGGAAGTTCAAGCTTGTCATTAGAACACCTGGAGGTGCTCTCTTTTTGTAAATATTCCATAGACTATTTTATAGTGTTATGATACAGGCCATTTTGGCACCCTTTTTTTTCTTTGTGTTATAGATTTCTTCGCCATTGAGGTTCACCGAGACCCTGCACAAGGAGCAGCCTGAGTCGAGGAGGAACAATAGTTATAGATCTTGTTGGATTTGTGCAATATTTAACCATATCACTTTAAATTGATTATTCAAATTCATAACTTTTTTTTTTCTTTTCTTATTTGGCGCTCCCTTTATTATTCGTTGGTGCTTTAATTAAATGTATTTGGATTCCTGCTTTATTTATTTGCTATAATAAGCATAAATCAATTAACCCTAATATCAACAGCATAAGAAAATGAGGCTTGCAGTTGCTGTCAGGTGCCCACAAGCACAGGACCACATATTTGAGTAAGGATTACCACTTTCAATTAGGAACCTCATTTAAACATGGGACTGCCTCTTTACAAAATGGAGTCTCATGCCACCCTGTGTGGTATATGGAGGCATGAAAGGTATTCTAAATGAAACAACCTCCAATTAAACACACATGCTAGTAACTATTCTGGACGGTGACCACAATTACTATATTATCATATGGAATCATTCAAAAAGAGGACATTTCAAATGAGCGGTTTCATCCCCTTCAAAGTAAAGCAGAGGCAGAAATAGGGGCTAAATAAGAACCCTTTCCCTTACATACAAAAGATTCCTAGTATCCATTGAAGCAAGCAATCACCCTTTTTCACAGTGATCACCTGCATCCTTGGTGAACAGATGACCCAAAAAAAGTTTATTAGCGGTACTTTGTCCCTTTTAGTCTAATAGAGAGAGAGAAAATTGTCTCCTTTATCCCCTCCTCCTCAGCCAAAACAGCTTTTGAGTAGTCCTGTAGGTGCAGTAACATGTATCCTAAAGGAATGATATCCCTAATTCGATAGGGTAGCAGGCCAGAAATATGGACTTCAGAAGATAGTACCCCCATTCACACCCCAAAAAATATGGCACTTCCTTATTCTGTGTTAGATCAAATTAAACTGCTAAATTATATGGCTTGTCATTAAGGCACCAGGGGTATATGAATAAGAAGGTACTTCTCTAAAGGGTAAATTGGGTGAACTTTTTGTCTTCTTTCATCCTCATCTAAAATGATATTAGGTCTCTTAAATAATTTGGAATGTATGTGTGTTGAACTTCACCTAATCCCTCCTTGACATAAGTGTGACAAGATGAAGGAGGTTGCAGCATGCATATGTTCTATAAAGCAGCTGACACTTCAAATCCATATACTCTGATGAGCCAGGAGTGAAGTAGTCATGTAACATTGCACTGCTCCTAATTGCTAAAAGTGTATTCTGTATTTATATACAGTGCAGCTATACATTTAGCACTTACATATAAGTTCTTCATATATTTACATTTTCCTGCAAAACCATCTGCTGTCCTGTCCTTTAAGAGTAATTGTTTTTGAATAAAAATAATCATCAGTTAAGATATCTAATGTTTTCACAACCTTCTATTATCTGAGCTATGCATACTAATTTTAGACAGGAAATGTTTAAGCAATTAAAAGAGTTTTGATTAAACTAAAACAGCACTTAAGAAACATATAACCCTTCAGATGTGCTTCTAAGCAGTGAGCCTTACAGATAGGGTTGCCAGCTGTCATTTACAAAAATAATGGACAATCAGTTGGTGACTGGGCATGATTGTAGGTAGGAACCTACAAGCCCCCCCCCCCCCCTTCCTTGAAAATCTCTAAATTAGCCCTCACTTTTGATCTCACTGTGCATAATTTTCACAACTAAGCAGTCATTTCACCCCTTGACTGCCAGTAACATACAAATAAAGAAATTGACCTCTCTGGCTGACATTAACACACATAGGGGGATATTTATCAAGCCGTCAACCGCAAATACACTGGAATTCCGCAGCGTAATTGTTGCAAGCTTGATCCGACCTAGTTATCAAAGCCTATAGACTAGCAAAAGTTGAAATCTGTGACATAACATATGATCGTAATGTCTCAATCCGACACAGATCGATGCTGTCACGCTCTGCGGCCAGAGATCCCGGCGGTTCACCCTGTGTGCCTTGTTGCCTAGCAACTTCTCTCTCATTCTGAGGCTGACTTCTTATTCCGATGACTCGATCCTCTGGTGCCCGTTTGTTTGTTAACCTCTGTGGCTGTCGTGAGTACTCTGAAACTTTTGAAATTTGTCTTTTTGTTCCTGAACCTTTGCCTGAACGACCACGCTGTTGCTTAACCCTCAAACTGCCTGATTACAAGTTGCCAAACTCTGCATTACTGACCACGCTGTGCTTAACCCTCAAACTGACTGATTACAAGTTGCCAAACTCAGCATTACTGACCACGCTGTGCTTAACCCTCAAATTGCCTGATTACAAGTTGCCAAACTCTGCATTACTGACCACGCTGTGCTTAACCCTCAAACTGCCTGATTACAAGTTGCCAAACTCTGCATTACTGACCACGCTGTGCTTAACCCTCAAACTGCCTGATTACAAGTTGATAAACTCTGCATTAGTGACCACGCTGTGCTTAACCCTCAAACTGCCTGATTACAAGTTGCCAAACTCTGCATTACTGACCACGCTGTGCTTAACCCTCAAACTGCCTGATTACAAGTTGCCAAACTCTGCATTACTGACCACGCTGTGCTTAACCCTCAAACTGCCTGATTACAAGTTGCCAAACTCTGCATTAGTGACCACGCTGTGCTTAACCCTCAAACTGCCTGATTACAAGTTGCCAAACTCTGCATTACTGACCAAGCTGTGCTTAATCCTCAAACTGACTGATTACAAGTTGCTAAACTCTGCATTACTGACCACGCTGTGCTTAACCCTCAAACTGCCTGATTACAAGTTGCCAAACTCTGCATTACTGACCACGCTGTGCTTAATCCTCAAACTGCCTGATTACAAGTTGCCAAACTCTGCATTACTGACCACGCTGTGCTTAACCCTCAAACTGCCTGATTACAAGTTGCCAAACTCTGCATTACTGACCACGCTGTGCTTAACCCTCAAACTGCCTGATTACAAGTTGCCGAACTCTGCATTACTGACCACGCTATTGCTTAACCCTCAAACTGCCTGAATACAAGTCGTCCACTCTGCATTATTGACTGTATTATTGTTTAACCCTCTATCTGCCTGATTTCAAGTCTTATGTCTTATTCTGCAACTCGGGTTCTGTTGTGGTCTATTCCTGAACTGCTTGGTTATAGTTTCCAATTCTGAAGTTTATCCTGCTGCTATCAAGATTTCCTTTACTCTATCCAGAGGATTCAGATCAACACTGCTTCATATCGTGAGTACCTCGTTTTACAGAAGTTGTCGTGGGGTCACGTCCTGGATTAAACTCAGAGTGCTAGGGTGTTATTTTAGTTTGCCCTAGCATTTGGGTCTTCTTCTGGACATAACCTAACCTGACATAACAAACGGGCCATATTATGGACCCCAATGAGTTTTCCAGGGCTGTGGCTCTTCAAGGACAACTTCTTGGTAATCATTCTGCACATTTGCAATCATTGGATTCCAAGCTTGACCAGATTACTGTTCTGCTACATAACTCTCCACACCTTCTCAAGCTACGGCTACTCCTACTGCAGCTGATGCCAGTTCCAATTCTGTTTATAATCCACCTCAGCTGGTGGGACAATTTATACCTAGAATTCCTCAGCCTGAGAAGTAAGACGGAAATCTGGAAGAATGTCGTGGATTCCTTAATCAGTGTCGTTTACACTTCAGAAACAATCCTCAAGTATTTGTCAATTCTTCTTCCAAGATCACCTTTATTATTTCCCTCATGAAGGGTAAGGCTTTGTCCTGGGTATCTCCTCTTTTGGAGAAAGATGATCCTCTTCTTCAGCATGTGGAGTTATTTGTGTCTATTTTTTCCTCTGTTTTTGACAAGCCTGGGAGGTCAGCTGCTGCTGAGGCAGGGCTGTTGGATTTGAGACAGGGGTCCCTTTCTGTAGCTCAATATGCTATTGAATTCAGGACTTTAGCCGCAAAAACTGATTGGAACCAAAGGAAAGGAAAAGTTCACGAAACACAAGGATGAACTTGTGTTTCATGAACTTCCTGACTCTCTTGAGGATCTTATCAATTTATGTATTAATCTCGACGCCAGGCATTCAGAACGCCTACAGGAGAGAGATCGGAATCGGAGACCTTTTTCTAGTTCTACTTATTGTCCTTCTATTCGTACCCCAAGTCTTTCTAATAACAACTCCCATTTGTCTGAGTCTGTAGAACCCATGGAAGTAGGAGCTATTAAGTTGACAGAAGCTGAACGCCATAGAAGGCATACTCTTGAGTTATGTCTGTAATGTGGCACCAAAGGTCACTTACTGAAGGACTGTCTAATCCGGCCAATAAAAGTCAAGGCTTAACTATTGATTGAGGGACAGAGTTAAGCCAGAATCCTATGACATCCCTCAATTCTAAACTCTTTGTTCCTGTTACCATCACTTTTGGTAATACCAAGTTTCAAGCTCAAGCTCTCATTGACTCTGGAGCTGCTGGAGTGTTCATTGATTCAAGTTTTGTTAACTCTCTCAGGATTCCTCTTCTAGCCAAGAAAAAATTACTCAAGGTAACTACAGTTAGTGGGCAGCCTCTGGGATCTGGAATCATTCAACATTCTACTATACCTCTTCTTTTGTCTGTGGGCATACTCCACTCTGAAATTATTAGTTTTGATGTCATCTCTTCCCCCCACATACCATTGATTTTCGGGTTACCTTGGTTGCAGCTTCATGATCCTGTATTCTCCTGGTCTAAAGGAGAGCTTATTTCCTGGGGAACTACCTGTTTTAAGCATTTTCTGCAAAATCCCCAAACCGTCCAGTCCTGTAGTGGCTCTTTTGGATGTTTCTGATTCTTTGCCTAATC
The DNA here is from genome assembly GCF_027579735.1 of Bombina bombina. Lineage (NCBI taxonomy): Eukaryota > Metazoa > Chordata > Amphibia > Anura > Bombinatoridae > Bombina > Bombina bombina. The sequence continues at coordinate 1,123,181,007 of NC_069502.1, read as the reverse complement.
ACTATCATGCCTTCTGTGATGTTTTTTCTAAAAAGGAGGCTGAAACGTTGCCTCCTCACTGGATTTTTTACTGTCCTATCGATCTGTTATCCGGGGCTCCTTTACCTAAAGGGATGACCAATCCTCTCTCTTGTCAAGAAAATACCTCTCTTGCAGAATACATTAAGGACAACTTGGCCAGAGGATTTATTCGTCCTTCATCTTCACCGGTGGGAGCAGGTTTTTTCTTCATTGGCAAAAAAGATGGAGGGCTTCGTCCCTGTATTGATTATCGAGCCTGGAATCAGATTACTGTCAAAAACAGTTATCCTCTTCCGCTCATCCCTGAGCTATTTGATCGTCTCCAAGGTGCTTACATTTTCTCCAAATTAGATCTTCATGGGGCCTACAATTTTATCAGAATTCGTAAGGGAGACGAATGGAAGACAGCATTTAACACCAGATTTGGTCACTACGAGTATCTTGTAATGTCTTTTGGATTGTGCAATGCACCAGCAGTGTTCCAGCACTTTGTTAATGAGATCTTTAGAGATTATTTAAACCAATTTGTTATCATTTATCTTGATGACATACTGATCTATTCCAGAACATTACAGGAACATGCACACCATGTAAAACTTGTGCTTCAAAGATTATGTGATAACTCCCTTTTCGCTAAATTAGAGAAATGCTCTTTCCATCAGAGTTCCATTCTCTTCTTGGGTTATATTATTTCAGAGTCTGGATTTGAGATGTATCCTGCTAAACTTTCAGCAATCAAGGACTGACCCAGACCAACCTCCCTCAAATCCCTGCAGAGGTTTCTTGACTTTGCCAATTACTATATAAAGTTTATAAAAAACTTTGCTGACATCACGTCTCCTCTCACTTCTCTTACTAAGAAGGGTCAAGATTGTAGGAACTGGTCTAATTTGGCAGTACGGGCTTTTGAAACTCTGAAATCTGCATTTTCTTCGGCACCTCTCCTTAGTCATCCCATTCCTGATCTCCAATTTATCCTGGAGGTAGATGCTTCCTCTATTGCTGCTGGAGCTGTTCTCTCCCAATGAAATCTGACTACCAGCAAGATACATCCGGTGGCGTACTTTTCAAAGAAGTTCAAACCTGCCGAGTTACACTATGATGTGGGCAATAAAGAATTACTGGCTATAAAACTTGCTTTGGATGAGTGGAGACATTGGTTAGAGGGTACTAGTCAACCGTTTTTCATTCTGACAGACCACAAGAATTTCCTGTACCTCCATACAGCTAAACGTCTCAATCCTCATCAGGCTCTGTGGGCCTTGTTCTTTTCCATGTTTAATTTTGTACTTTCCTATGTTCCTGGTTCCAAGAATTCCAAGGCAGATGCATTATCCAGGCAATTTCAGTCTACAGAACCTACTCCACTGGATTCTGAACCCATACTATGTCCAGTCAGAGTTCTAGCTCAACTATCCTCTTTTCCTGTACAGGCTTTACGTTCAGCTCAAAACCAGGTACCGTCTTCTTACAAACTTCCTTCTGGGATCCTGTATGTACCCAGTAAATTATGTCTTAGGCTTTTACGTTGAGCTCATGACAATATATCGGCAGGCCATCCTGGAGTAACCAATACTCTGTGGAAACATAAGCAGCATGTTTGGTGGTCCACCATGAGGAGTGACGTTAAGGATTACATTGCTGCTTGTAGCTCTTGTGCATCTAATAAACAGTCTACTCATCAACCGTTTGGATTGTTACAACCCCTTTCTGTCCCTCACTACCCTTGGTCCCATATATCCAAGGACTTTGTTACGGATCTTCCTGTTTCTGCTGGAAATACTACCATTTGGGTAGTGGTGGACCGATTCTCCAAGTCTATTCATTTCATTCCTCTTCCTGGATTGCCTTCTGCTCGAAAACTTTCTGAACTTTTCGTTCTTCATATCTCTCGATTACATGGATTTCCTTCTGACATAGTTTCTGATTGTGGGGTTCAATTTGTTTCTAAATTTTGGAGATCTTTTTGTAAGCACTTCGGAATCAACTTATCTCTTTCTACTGCACATCATCCTCAGTCCAACGGACAGACCGAGCGTGTAAATCAATCCTTGGAGTCTTTCCTCAGACACTATGTAAACCACCAACATTCTAACTGGTCACAGTTATTATCTTTTAGCGGAATTAGCTCACAACTCTCGCTTCAATTCCTCCTTACAGACCTCACCCTTCAAGGCAGCTTATGGCTTTGAGCCTAGAACTTATCCTATGATTACTAGTTCTACTGAAGTTCCTGGAGCAGATCGTATTGTAAAAAATCTCAGTAACCATTGGAAACACATCGGTCAAAATCTATTCTCTTCTTCCATAAAGTACAAAAGATATGCTGATCGCAGAAGGTGTAAGGCTCCTTTACTTCGCACTGGAGACAGGGTATGGTTGTCCACCAGATTTATACATCTAAAACAACCTTGTACAAAATTGGGTCCCAAATACATTGGACCTTTCCGAATTGTTTCCAAAGTTTGCTCTTCAGCTTATCGTCTGGCCTTACCCAAGATCCTTAAGATCCACCCAGTGTTTCATGTGTCTCTCCTCAAGCCAGTCATCAACAACCGGTACTCCATCAACATTAAACCTCCTCCTCCGCTATTTGTAGAAGGTACTTTGGAGTTCGAGGTCAGTCAGATTCTAGACTCCAAGCTACGGGGCAATCGGTTATACTACCTGGTCCATTGGAAGGGTTATCCTATCACTGAATGGTCTTGGGAACCTGCCTCTCATGTATAGTGGGGCAAAAAAGTATTTAGTCAGCCACCAATTGTGCAAGTTCTCCCACTTAAGAAGATGAGAGAGGCCTGTAATTTTCATCATAGGTATACCTCAACTATGAGAGACAAAATGTGGAAACAAATCCAGACAATCACATTGTCTGATTTGGAAAGAATTTATTTGCAAATTATGGTTGAAAATAAGTATTTGGTCAATATCATAAGTTCATCTCAATACTTTGTTATATATTCTTTATTGGCAATGACAGAGGTCAAACGTTTTCTGTAAGTTTTCACAAGGTTGTCACACACTGTTGCTGGTATGTTGGCCCATTCCTGCATGCAGATCTCCTCTAGAGCAGTGATGTTTTGGGGCTGTCGCTGGGCAACACAGACTTTCAACTCCCTCCAAAGGTTTTCTATGGGGATGAGATCTGGAGAATGGCTCGGCCACTCCAGGACCTTGAAATGCTTCTTATGTAGCCACTCCTTCGTTGCCCGGGTGGTGTGTTTGGGATCATTGTCATGCTGAAAGACCCAGCCATGTTTCATCTTCAATGCCCTTGCTGATGGAAGGAGGTTTGCACTCAAAATCTCACGATACATGGCCCCATTAATTCTTTCATGTACACGGATCAGTCATCCTGTTCCCTTTGCAGAGAAACAGCCCCAAAGCATGATGTTGCCACCCCATGCTTCACAGTAGGTATGGTGTTCTTTGGTTGCAACTCAGCATTCTCTCTCCTCCAAACGCGACGAGTTGTGTTTCTACCAAACAGTTTTACTTTGGTTTCAATCCACTTCTGGATATCCAAATGCTCTCTAGCATACTTCAGATGGGCTCGGACATGTACTGTCTTAAGCAGGGGGGCACGTCTGGCACTGCAGGATCTGAGTCCCTGGCGGCGTGGTGTGTTACTGATGGTAGCCTTTGTTACATTGGTCCCAGCTCTCTGCAGGTCATTCACTAGGTCCCCCCCGTGTGGTTCTGGGATGTTTGCTCACCGTTCTTGTGATCATTTTGACCCCACGGGGTGAGATCTTGCGTGGAGCCCCAGATCGAGGGAGATTATCAGTGGTCTTGTATGTCTTCCATTTTCTAATTATTGCTCCCACAGTTGATTTCTTCACACCAAGCTGTTTGCCTATTGCAGATTCAGTATTCCAAGCCTGGTGCAGGTTCTACAATTTTGTTGCTGGTGTCCTTCGACAGCTCTTTGGTCTTCACCATAGTTGAGTTTGGAGTGTGACTGTTTGAGGTTGTGGACAGGTGCCATTAATACAGGTAATGAGTGGAGGACAGAGGAGCCTCTTAAAGAAGAAGATACAGGTATGTGAGAGCCAGAAATCTTGCTTGTTTGTAGGTGACCAAATACTTATTTTCCACCATAATATGCAAATAAATTCTTTCCAAATCAGACAATGTAATTGTCTGGATTTGTTTCCACATTTTGTCTCTCATAGCTGAGGTATACTTATGATGAAAGTTACAGGCCTCTCTCATCTTCTTAAGTGGGAGAACTTGCACAATTGGTGGCTGACTAAATACTTTTTTGCCCCACTGTACATGCTCCTGCTCTTGTCAATTCTTTTCATATGAAGTATCCTTCCATGCCTGGTCGGGTCCCCCGGAGGGGTCCTTGAGGAGGGGGCACTGTCACGCTCCACGGCCGGAGATCCCGGCGGGTTCACCCTGTGTGCCTAGTTGCCTAGCAACGTCATTACAGATGTTCTGAATACACATTCGGCCCTATTTCACACTTTTTCAAAGTTATCAAAAAGTTAACAGGTACGCTATTCCGGCCCAGCGTACCTGGTTTTCAGTCCGCCACCCTGGAGGCCGCGGATGCCTTAGGAATCAATGGGAGTCTGAAAGCAGCAAAAGCTTATGCTCGATGCTGCCAGATATCCCATTGATTTCTATGGTAGAAAACATGTAACGTTTACACCTAACACCCTAACATAAGTCCCGAGTCTAAACACCCCTAATCTGCTGCCCCGACATCACTGCAACCTAAATAAAATGTATTAACCCCTATTCCGCCGCTCCCCGACCCCGCTGCAACCTAAATAAAGTTATTAACCCCTATCCCGCCGCTCACCGACACCGCTGCAACCTAAATAACATTTATTAAACCCTATCCCGCCACTCCTGGACCCCGCCACCACTAAATAAATGTATTAACCCCTAAACCTCTGGCCTCCCACATCACTACCACCAACTAAACCTATTAACCCCTAAACCGCCAGCCCCCCCTTCATTGCCATAAACTAAATTAAGCTATTGAAACAAGCTGATGAAAACAGCCAATAGGATGAGAGCTGCTCAAATCCTATTGGATGATTGGAACAGCCAATAGGATTTTAGCAGCTCTAATCCTTTTGGCTGATTGGAACCTTTCAGTCAATAGGAATGCAAGGGACGCCATCTTGGATGACGTCACTTGCATTCAAGTTCCAGTTTACGGCTGGGACCGTATTGAAGAGGAGCTCCGCACCAGATGTCTTTAGGATGGATCCGCTCTGTGTCGGATTGATGAAGATAGAAGATGCCATCTGGATGAAGACTTCGCCGGCTGGATGAAGATGGAAGAGGCCACCCGGATGAAGACTTCTTGCCGCCCGGATGAAGACTTCTTGCCGCCCGGATGAAGACTTCTTGCCGGCTGGATGGATCCTTCAAGCGGGACTTCAAGAACTGTAAGTAGGTTTATTTAAGGGGTTTTTGGTTGGGTTTTATTTTTACGGTCTGGGTAGGTAAAAGAGCTAAATGCCCTTTTAAGGGCAATGCCCATACAAATGCCCTCTTCAGGACAATGGGGAGCTTAGGTTATTTTAGATAGGGTTTTTATTTGGGGGGGTTGGTTGGTTGGGTGGTGGGTTTTACTGTTGAGGGGGTTTTGTATTTTTTTTTTACAGGTAAAAGAGCTGATTTCTTTGGGGCAATGCCCCACAAAAGGCCCTTTTAAGGGCCATTGGTATTTTATTGTAGGCTAGGGTTTTTTTATTTATTGGGGGGGTTATTTTGATAGGGCTATTAGATTAGGTGTAATTCTTTTTTATTTTTGATAATGTGGTTGTTTTTTTCCGTAATTTAGTGTTTTTTATTTTTTGTAACAGTGTTTATTTTTTTTGTGATTTAGTAATTTGTAATTAGGTTTAATAGTAGATTTAAATAATTTTAGTAGGGTTAGGTTTTTAATATGTAATTTAGTTCATTTAATTGGTAGTTTAATTTAATTGTAGTATAATAGGGTAGGTTAATTAATTGTTTAATATAGTGTATTTAAATTCTATAGGTAAGTTTAAATTTATTTTAAAATAGGGATGTTGTAATTTTAATATAAAGTTAGCGGGTTGTTAGGTTTAGGGGTTAATAAACTTAATAGCCTAATTTAGTTTATGGCGATGTGAGGGGCTGGCAGTTTGGGGGTTAATAGGTTTAGTTAGTGGTAGCAATGTGGGGGGCCAGAGGTATAGGGGTTAATACGTTTCCCTACCCCGCCGTACATAAAGTTATTAACCCCTATCCCGCTGCAACCGAAATAAAGTTATTAAACCCTATCGCGCCGCTCCCGGACTCCGCCGCCACTAAATAAACATATTAACCCCTATACCTCTGGCCCCCCACATCGCTACCACTAACTAAACCTATTAACCCCCAAACTGCCAGCCCCCCACATCGCCATAAACTAAATTATGCTATTAACCCCTAAACCTAACAACCCGCTAACTTTATATTAAAATTACAACATCCCTATTTTAAAATAAATTTAAACTTACCTATAGAATTTAAATACACTTAAATTGAATTTAACTTAAATAGAATTTAAATACACTTAAATTGTAGTGTATTTAAATTCTATAGGTAAGTTTAAATTTATTTTAAAATAGGGATGTTGTAATTTTAATATAAAGTTAGCGGGTTGTTAGGTTTAGGGGTTAATAGCCTAATTTAGTTTATGGCGATGTGGGGGGCTGGCAGTTTGAAGGTTAATAGGTTTAGTTAGTGGTAGCGATGTGGGGGGCCAGAGGTATAGGGGTTAATATGTTTATTTAGTGGCGGCGGAGTCCGGGAGCGGCGCAATAGGGGTTAATAACTTTATTTCGGTTGCAGCGGGATAGGGGTTAATAACTTTATGTGCGGCGGGGTAGGGAAGCGGTGGGATAGGGGTTAATAACTTTATTTAGGTTACAGCGGGGTCGACGAGTGGCGGGATAAGGGTGAATAACTTTATTTAGGTTGCTGCAGGGTCGGAGAGCGGCGGGATAGGGGTTAAACATTTTAGTATAGTGGCAGAGTTTAGTGACGGGTATAAATAAAGTTGGTAAAAAGCCAAAAAGACGCAAGATCGATGACAGTTAACAACAGTCCGATGCTCATCGCCCCGTACTTGGTGCGCGTCTTTTTGCCGACTTTTTTCATAAATAAGGAGAGCGTATTCAGGTCCGTGGCCGCGATGTTAGGCGAGGGTATTGGTGCCATTACATTCAACAAACTTGACTGCTTGATAAATTTCCCCATAAACAGAAGTGATTTCGTACCCTTGACTGCTCTTCACTTGTTTCTGCTTCATATTTGTAGTGAGACATAGGAGACCATTTACATTCAGATACCATTCAGAAGCTTAAAAAAACAAAACAAACCCAAATAAAATCTGAATTTAACATTAATTTAACATTTAAGTGTCTAGTATTTTTGTGCATATTTTACTGGACAGCCTCCTAAGATACTGGACTGCCTGGTTGAATACTGGGCACTTGGAAACTCTACTTACAGCCTGTTCTCCGAATTCTTAATTTGATCCCTAGCCATAGCCTAAAAAATTTATTTGCAAAATACTTTTGAAAATATATGTTTAAGTCTCAAAGTTGCAAAACAAATATTATTATGGTACTTGCAAAGTGAAAAAACAGAGCGCAAAGAGGATTCAAATGCAGATTTATTATACACAAATATCACGCAAATGAAAATGTACTTACAAGAAGTGCATAATTAAAAGCCTTCATAAAAAATTACTGTATCCACAACAATCTTTTTGCAGACAATGGAGGACAGCTGGAAGGAGTCTCTCACATCCACACAAGCGTGAGCTGACGGGTATCCGGATCCCCACTTACAGCTACAAACACTTGGACAGCCAGATCCGGTTAACACATTAAATCCTCTTGAGAAAGCCCGGTCATCATCCGGGGGAAATGCATTGGGGTAGTTTGACAGTTTTTCCCCTTGAGGGACAGCATTACCATCATGTTAACCGCATCTGGCTGTCCAAGTGTTTGTAGCTGTAAGTTTGGATCTGGATACCCGTCAGCTCAAGCTTGTGTGGATGTGAGAGACTCTTTCCTGCTGTCCTCCATTACCTGCAATAAGATCGTTGTGGACACAGTAATTCTTTATGAAGGCTTTTTAATTATGCACTTCTTGTAAGTACATTTTTTTTTTGCGTGATATTTGTGTATAATAAATCTGCATTTGAATCCTCTTTGTGCTCTGTTTTTTCACTTTGCGAGTACCTCTGGATTCTCAAGCTTTGATAGGGAAGCACGGCTTAAAGAGAGAAGCATTGGTGGATTCCTTCCAAGTATTCCTTTCAAGTTTTCTCTACAAGTGGGAGAATATTTTTGCTTCTATCATCAACACTTTGCTTTTATTTGCAATAAAGGTACTGTGTTTTTATTCTCAGCAAGGATTCCACGTATGGATTTTAGAGTCAGTAGAAAGTGGCTGTTGAAACTTTTGTGATATTTACATATGCTCACACTTGTATTGTTATTATTTATCATTCATTTTTCATTTTTTATATATATATATATTTTATTTTTATTATCATATATACCATATTGTTTTATTTCATATATACTGTATATTATCTTATTTATTATTATTATTTATATGAGGTTTTCTCTGGATCTAATTTTTATGCGAACTATATTATAAGTGCAGACTTTGCGCTGAATTGTATCTGTTCCAAATATTATTATGGCTTTAACTGCTTCATTGCAGAAGAAGACAGTGTTTAGTCCTCTGCATTCCCTGCCCTGTTTGAAAGACCCCCAAAAACAGTTAACAACAGCGATCAAAGATTCTCCTCGTTTCCCTTGGACTTCTGTGACTTGTGACTTTATTGTGCTGTGCATAATGACACTATACAAAATAAGGAAGTACATAGGTACAGATACACTTCTTCTCATTGTTAGTGGCGTGGGGGGCGGGTTGCAAAACCAATATCTCCCTCCAAAAATGTAGGTATCTTCTCTTTCTACATATTTTTTTATTTTATTTCTGGACGGGGGGGGGGGGGGGGGGGGGGGTCTGGGGTTGCAAAAACAATATCTACCCCCAAAAATGTAGAAAGAGAGTGGGTGTGTTAGTGTGTAATAGAGAATTTGTGTGTGTGAGCGTTAGTATCTTTTGAGTGTATATGTGAGAGTGTGTGTGTGTGTGTGTTTTAGTGTGTGTATGAGAGTATGAGAGTGTGCATGTGAGAGAGTGTGTGTGTGTGTGTGTGTGTTAGTGTGTGTATGAAAGTATGAGAGTGTGTATGTGAGAGAGTGTGTGAGATTGTGTATATATGTGTTTGTATTTATGTGCTATTATACATAGTTTGTTTGACCTGAACTATAGGTGTCAAAACCTATTTCAATAATGGCAGCACCCATGATTAAAGGGAGGTGCATTCAATGTATTTAGTGTATAGAGTCCCTTTAAAGAGACAGTAAACACCTTGTAATTACAAGATGTTTTTTGAATCTTGCTATAAAAAGACATATCGGTCATGTCTTGTTTCCTGAAATTGTTTTTCATAGCCAAACACCACCCACCAATTGCCTTAAATGGAGGAGCCAATCTGAGACAGTCTGCAGTTATAATATTAGTACTAAGTGCATCAATTTGCAGATACCTGCAGTGTAACCTAGGTTCCATAATGGCAGCACCCATGATTAGAGGGAGATGCATGAAATGCATATTGTTAGTCATATTGTGTGCTTCATTTTGCTGTTCTTATCTGTTAAAGCCGATTGGAGGAAATATATGTAGCAAGGTTAGCCTTGAGAAACTGAAAATGGGGCAAAATAAATAATTAAAATATATTGCACATTTATAATTACTATGCTTAACTTAATAGTTTATATAAAAATCTAAAGGAGTTTACTGTCCCTGATTACCTATTTCAGTTATGAGAAGCTATCAGGCTCACACATAGGCCTCTATTTATCAAGCTGTCAACCGCAAATACGCTGGAATTCCACAGCGTATTTGTGGCAAGCCTGATTCGCCTTAGTTATCAAAGGCTAGAGACCGGCAAAAGTAGAATTTAGTGACGTAACATACGATCCGCCGGACTCAGTCCGACACACATTGATGGTTACATCACTCCAGATGTTCAGAACGCAAGTTCGGCACAATCTGACTACTTTTGGAAGTTATCAAGATCCTACCAGGTACGCTCACGACTTTTCCGGCCCAGCGTACCTGGTTTTCAATCCACCGCCCTGGAGGCAGTGGATGCCATAGGAATCAATGGGAGTCTGACAGCAGCGAAAGATTATGTTCGCTGCTGCCCGATATCCCATTGATTCCTATGGTAAATGTCTACACCTAACACCCTAACATTTTCCCCCTAGTCTAAACACCCCTAATCTGCTCCCCTACACCGCCGACACCTACATTATATTTATTAACCCCTAAACCGCCGCTCCTGGACCCCGCCGCAACTCTAATAAACGTATTATCCCCTAAAACGCCGCTCCCGGACCCCGCCGCAACTAAATAAAGTTATTAACCCCTAAACCGCCACTCCCGGACCCCGCCGCCACCTACATTATATTTATTAACCCCTAATCTGCCCACCCCTACACCGCCGCCATCTATATTATATTTATTAACCCCTAATCTGCCCCCCCACCTACATTATATTTATTAACCCCTAATCGGTCCCCCCTACACTGCCGCCACTATATTAATTTTATTAACCCCTAAACCTAAGTCTAATCCTAACCCTAACACCCCCCCCAACTTAAATATTATTTAAATTAATATAAATAAATTTACTATTATTAACTAAATTATTCCTATTTAAAACTAAATACTTACCTATAAAATAAACCCTAAAATAGCTACAATATAATTAATAATTACATTATAGCTATTTTAGTTTTTTTTTTATTTTACAGGCAACTTTGTATTTATTTTAACTAGGTACAATAGTTATTAAATAGTTATTAACTATTTAATAACTACCTAGTTAAAATAAATACAAAAGTACCTGTAAAATAAATCCTAACCTAAGTTACAATTACACCTAACACTACAATTAAATAAATTAAATTAATTAACTACAATAACTACAATTACAATTAACTACAATTACCTACAATTAAATACCATTAAATAAAATAAAGTACCAAAAAAACAAACACTAAATTACAGAAAATAAAAAAAATAATTACAAGAATTTTAAACTAATTACACCTAATCTAACCCCCCTAATAAAATAAAAAAGCCCCCCAAAATAAAAAAATTCCCTACCCTATACTAAATTACAAATAGCCCTTAAAAGGGCCTTTAGCGGAGTATTGCCCCAAAGTAATCAGCTCTTTTACCTGTAAAAAAGAAATACAACCCCCCCCCAACATTAAAAACCACCACACACACACCCAACCCTACTCTAAAACCCACCCAAACCCCCCTTAAAACTAACACTACCCCCTGAATATCACCCTACCTTGAGCCGTCTTCACCCAGCCGGGCACAAGTGGACCTCCAGAGGGGCAGAAGTCTTCATCCGATCCGGGCAGAAGAGGACCTCCAGACGGGCAGAAGACTTAATCCAGGTGGCATCTTCTACCTTGATCCATCCAGAGCCAATAGGATTGAGCTTGCATTCTATTATCTGATTGGAACAGCCAATAGAATGCGAGCTCAATCCTATTGGCTGATTGGATCAGCCAATAGGATTGAACTTCAATCTTATTGGCTGATTGCATCAGCCAATAGGATTTTTCCTATCTTAATCCCGATTGGCTGATAGAATCCTATCAGCCAATCGGAATTCAAGGGACACCATCTTGTATGACGTCATTTAAAGGAACCTTCATTCTTCGTTAGGATGTCGATGGAAGAGGATGCTCCGCGTCGGATGGATTGAAGATGGACCCGCTCCGCTCCAGATGGATGAAGATAGAAGATGCCGCCTGGATGAAGCCTTCTGCCCGTCTGGAGTTCCTCTTCTGCCTGGATCGGATGAAGACTTCTGCCCCTCTGGAGGTCCACTTGTGCCCGGCTGGGTGAAGACGGCTCAAGGTAGGGTGATCTTCAAGGGGGTTAGTGTTAGGTTTTTTAAGGGGGGTTTGGGTGGGTTTTAGAGTAGGGTTGGGTGTGTGGGTGATGGGTTTTAATGTTGGGGGGGTTGTATTTCTTTTTTTACAGGTAAAAGAGCTGATTACTTTGGGGCAATGCCCCACAAAAAGCCCTTTTAAGGGCTATTTGTAATTTAGTGTAGGGTAGGGAATTTTATTATTTTGGCAGGCTTTTTTATTTTTTTTTATTTTCTGTAATTTAGTGTTTTTTGTTTTTTTGTACTTTAGTTTATTTTATTTAATTGTATTTAATTGTAGGTAATTGTAGTTAATTAATTTAATTTATTTAATTGTAGTGTTAGGTGTAATTGTAACTTAGGTTAGGATTTATTTTACAGGTACTTTTGTATTTATTTTAACTAGGAAGTTATTAAATCGTTAATAACTATTTAATAACTATTGTACCTAGTAAAAATAAATACAAACTTGCCTGTAAAATAAAAATAAACCCTAAGCTAGCTACAATGTAACTATTAGTTATATTGTAGCTATCTTAGGGTTTATTTAATAGGTAAGTATTTAGTTTTAAATAGGAATAATTTATTTAATTATAGTTATTTTATTTAGATGTATTTAAATTATATTTAAGTTAGTGGGTGTTAGGGTTAGACTTTTAGGGTTAGACTTAGGTTTAGGGGTTAATAACTTTATTATAGTGGCGGCGGTATAGGGGGGCCATATTAGGGGTTAATAAATATAATGTAGGTGGCGGTGGGCTCCGGGAGCGGCGGTTTAGGAGTTAAACAATTTATTTAGTTGTGGCGGGGTCCGGGATTGGCAGGATAGGGCTTAATAACTTTATGTAGGTGGCGACGGTATAGGGGGTGGCAGATTAGGGGTTAATAGGTATAATGTAGGTGGCGGCGGGGTCCGGGAGCGACGGTTTAGGGGTTAATACATTTATTCAAGTTGCGGCGGGGTCCGGAAGCGGCGGTTTAGAGGTTAATAACTTTATTTAGTTGCGGGGGGCTCCAGGAGCGGCGGTATAGGGGGTAAACAGTATAGTGTGGGTGATTAGTGACAGTATAGCAAGAAAGATGTGAATAAGCCGAAGAGCAGCGAGATCGATGACTGTTAGTTAACAACAGTCCGCTGCTCATCGCACCGTACTTGGTGTGCGGCTTTTTGACACCTTTTTTGATAAATTTGGCGAACTTATTCAGGTCCGCGCCGGCGATGTTAGGCGAACTTAGGCGAGTGTATTGAGGCCGTCCAATGCAGGTAAGTAGAAAGCTTGATAAATAGAGGCTGTATTGTCAATGTTTAGCACCAACAGCCCACAACTTTTTCCTTTTATGTGCATGTTTACAAGAAGAACAAAACCTATATCCAGAAGAATAAATAAATAAATAACATATAGCAACAAATATAAAGATTTTTCTTCTGAGGATGCTGATAGTGCACAGCAGTCAGGTGCAGCTGGTGCTCATGGGGTAATCTGAAAACAGGAGGTCCTTGAACTGTTGCTCATTTGTAAGTAAAACTGATACTGACATACAATACTTATTGTTGACTAATAATTTAGAGTGCTTAAAGGTACATTTACTCTTTTTTAGAACAAATGCATTTTTTAACCTAATACAAGTTTTTGTTCTTTAGAAAGATGTTCTTTGCTATTTAAAAGCAAATATTCTTGAAATGCTTGGGAAAACATGTCCCACTCAACCAATAGGGTTTTGGGAATTGTCTGTATCAGCCATTTATAAAGCATTATTAGTTCTGTAAAACAATAGCCATTTCTAACTTGCTTCACTTTAATTTCAAGCAGCTTTTATTTAAATATGTTCATGCAAATACAGTTTTAACACATTTAGGGCCAGATTAGGAGTGGGGTGCAAAATTGTGCGCTGGTATCTAAAGTGGCGAGTAATGTGAATGCGACCTCGCGTTCACATTGCTGTAAAGCTTTGCGCTCAATGGAGCGCGCTTCCGTAGGCTTCAATGGGAGCCTGGTTCTCATGATGTGAAACACGGCATGAGAACTAGTGCAGCAAAGGGGGTAAGTCGTGCAGCGATGGGCAAAATTTTTTAATATATATGTATATTTATTTTGTCGGATGCTCCACTACCCTGATTTACAAACTAATAAATGACACACATCCTGATACTACAAATGCACCTGCACCACAAACTCACCTTAATAAACTTAATACATTGTATAACTCGTTCTGCCGCTTTGTGCTACAATGTATTAAGTTTATTAAGGTGAGTTTGTGGTGCAGGTGCGTATACTACGTCCCCATAATCTATGATTGGCATCTCCATTTGCTGTACAATCTTTTCCTTTACTGTAGGGCTGAGGCAGGATTTGTTTCTGTAAACAATTACTGTATCCACAACAATATTTTTGCAGACAATGGAGGACAGATGGAAGGAATCTCTCACATCCACACAAGCGTGAGCTGACGGGTATCCGGATCCCCACTTACAGCTACAAACACTTGGACAGCCAGATTCGCTTAACACATTAAATCCTCTTGAGAAAGCCCGGTCATCATCCGGGGGAAATGCGTTGGGGTAGTTTGACAGTTTTTCCCCTTGAGGGACAGCATTACCACTGTGTTAACCGCATCTGGCTGTCCAAGTGTTTGTAGCTGTAAGTTTGGATCTTGATACCCGTCAGCTCAAGCTTGTGTGGATGTGAGAGACTCTTTCCAGCTGTCCTCCATTACCTGCAATAAGATCGTTGTGGACACAGTAATTCTTTATGAAGGCTTTTTAATTATGCACTTCTTGTAAGTACATTTTTTTTTTTTGGGTGATATTTGTGTATAATAAATCTGCCATTGAATCCTCTTTGTGCTCTGTTTTTTCACTTTGCAAGTACCTCTGGATTCTCAAGCTTTGATAGGGAAGCACGGCTTAAAGAGAGAAGCATTGGTGGATTCCTTCCAAGTATTCCTTTCAAGTTTTCTCTACAAGTGGGAGAATATTTTTGCTTCTATCATCAACACTTTGCTTTTATTTGCAATAAAGGTACTGTGTTTTTATTCTCAGCAAGGATTCCACGTATGGATTTTAGAGTCAGTAGAAAGTGGCTGTTGAAACTTTTGTGATATTTACATATGCTCACACTTATTGTATCAGTTTCACTGACGTTTTGACTTCTTGATTTGTTATTATTTATCATTCATTTTTCATTTTATATATATATATATATATATATACAGGTGGTCCTCGTTTTACAACGGTTCAATTTACACCGTTTCAGGATAACAACCTTTTTTTCCAGTCATGTGACTGCTATTGAAAAGCATTGAGAAGCAGTGCATTTATTAAAATAGCCAGTATGTGAGCTGCCCGCTTGTGTTGCAGCAAAGCCAAGCAAGCTACAATTAATCCGTTTAACCAGACCTGGGCTATCGAGCAGATTTCAAAGGAACAAGATCTTCCTGTCTATAAATCAGTCCAGATCGGAATGCATAGAAAGAACTGTTTGCAGAAAAATGCAAGTGAAGTCTGTGTTGTGCGATTATTTTATTAGGTTTATAATGCCGTTTAGCAAATGTTTTTGTTCATTTAACTTAGTTTAATTATATATTCTGTGTTTTGTGATTATTTTATTAGGTTTATGATGCTGTTTAGCATTTAAAGTCTTCATTTCAAAGCTTTAAAAATAATGTATTAGGTGTTACTTATGACAATTTTGAGAGGGGCCTGGAACCTAACTCCCTTACTTCCCTTACATTATAAACTGGGTTTCAATTTACAACGGTTTCGATTTACAACCATTCCTTCTGGAACCTAACCCCAGCATAAACTGAGGGCTACCTGTATATATATATATATATATATATATATTTTTTTTTTTTATTATCATATATACCATATTGTTTTATTTCATATATACTGTATATTATCTTATTTATTATTATTATTTGTATGAGGTTTTCTCTGGATCTAATTTTTATGCGAACTATATTATAAGTGCAGACTTTGCGCTGAATTGTATCTGTTCCAAATATTATTATGGCTTTAACCGCTTCATTGCAGAAGAAGACAGTGTTTAGTCCTCTGCATTCCCTGCCCTGTTTGAAAGACCTCCAAAAACAGAGCAGTTAACAACAGAGATCAAAGATTCTCCTCGTTTCCCTTGGACTTCTGTGACTTGTGGCTTTATTGTGCTGTTCATAATGACACTATACAAAATAAGGAAGTCCATAGGTACAGATACACTTCTCATTGTTAGTGGTGTGGGGGGCGGGTTGCAAAACCAATATCTCCCTCCAAGAATGTAGGTATCTTTTCTTTCTACATATTTTTTTATTTTATTTCTGGACGGGGGGGGGGTGCAAAACCAATATCTACCCCCAAAAATGTAGCAAGAGAGTGGGTGTGTTAGTGTGTGATAGAGAATTTTTGTGTGTGTATGTGTGTGAGCGTTAGTATCTTTTGAGTGTGTATGTGTGCTAGTGTGTGTATGAGAGTGTGTATGTGGGATAGAGAGTGTGTGAGAGTGTGTATATATGTGAATTTGTATTTACGTGCTATTATACATAGTGTGTTTGACCTGAACTATAGGTGGCAAAACCTATTTCAATAATGGCAGCACCCATGATTAAAGGGAGGTGCATTCAATGTATTTAGTGTATAGTGTCCCTTTAAAGAGACAGTAAACACCTTGTAATTACAAGATGTTTTTTGAATCTTGCTATAAAAAGACATATCGGTCATGTCTTGTTTCCTGCAATTGTTTTTCATAGCCAAACACCACCCACCAATTGCCTTAAATGGAGGAGCCAATCTGAGCCAGTCTGCAGTTATAATATTAGTACTAAGTGCATCAATTTGCAGATACCTGAAGTGTAACCTAGGTTCCATAATGGCAGCACCCATGATTAGAGGGAGGTGCATGCAATGCATATTGTTAGTCATATTGTGTGCTTCATTTTGCTGTTCTTATCTGTTAAAGCTGATTGGAGGAAATATTTGTAGCAAGGTGTGCCTTGAGAAACTGAAAATGGGGCAAAATAAATAATTAAAGTATATTGCACATTTATTATTACTATGCATAACTTAATATTTATATAGAAATCTAAAGGAATTTACTGTCCCTGATTACCTATTTCAGTTATGAGAAGCTATCAGGCTCACACATATTGTCAATGTTTAGCACCAACAGCCCACAACTTTTTCCTTTTATGTGCATGTCTGCAAGAAGAACAAAACCTATATCCAGAAGATATAAATAAATAAATAACATATAGCAACAAATATAAAGATTTTTCTTCTGAGGATGCTGATAGTGCATAGCAGTCAGGTGCAGCTGGTGCTCATGAGGTAATCTGAAAACAGGAGGTCCTTGAACTGCTACTCATTTGTAAGTAAAACTGATACTGACATACAAGACTTATTAGTGACTAATAATTTACAGTGCTTAAAGGTACATTTACTCTTTTTTAGAACAAATGCATTTTTTAACCTAATACAAGTTTTTGTTCTTTAGAAAGATGTTCTTTGCTATTTAAAAGCAAATATTCTTGAAATGCTTGTGAAAACATGTCCCACTCAACCAATAGGGAATTGTCTGTATCAGCCATTTATAAAGCATTATTAGTTCTGTAAAACAATAGCCATTTCTAACTTGTTTCACTTTAATTTCAAGCAGCTTTTATTTAAATATGTTCACGCAAATACAGTTTTAACACATTTAGGGCCAGATTAGGAGTGGAGTGCAAAATTGTGCGCTGGTATCTAAAGTGGCGAGTAATGTGAATGCGACCTCACGTTCACATTGCTGTAAAGCTTTGTGCTCAATGGAGCGCGCTTCCATAGGCTCCAATGGGAGCCTCGTTCTCATGCCGTGAAACACGGCATGAGAACTAGCGCAGCAAAGGGGGTAAGTCGTGCAGTGGTGGGCAGCAATTTTTAATATATATGTATATTTATTTTGTCGGATGCTCCACCACCCTGATTTACAAACTAATAAATGACACACATCCTGATACTACAAATGTGGATCAGGCCCTACTAAATCAGCAAAGACCCAATATAGAGAAGTCAAATTTTAGACCTGTACCCATCAATGTCATTAAGAAACACCTTAATAATCTAAAAATGAAAAACCAGTCTGGACCTAATGAAATCCCAGTAATGCTGTTGAAGCACAGTGCGCCAGCAATTGCTCAACCTGTCACAACCCTAATTAATGAATCCTTGGTGTCTGGTTACAAACCCAAAATTGGAAGACTGCAAGAGTAGTGCCTATCCATAAAAGTGGTAAAATAACCTTGGTTTCTATCGCGCAATATCATTGCTCCCAGTATTGTCAAAAATCTTAGAAAAATGCATCCATACGCAATTATGTGAGTATTACTAACAATCTAACTATCTGACCCCTGTTCAATCAGGTTTTCTCCCAAATCACTCCACTACAACTGCCCTCCTCTAAGTTTGCAATGACAACCAAACTGGCATGGAACAAGGAGACCTAACTGGAGCTATTTTCCTTGATTTTGCAAAGGCCTTTGACACAGCAGACCATGAAATTCTACTGTTTAAACTAAAAAACTCAGGTATTGGTGATCGCCCACTAACCTGATTTCCAACATATGTATCGGATCGAACACAATATGTCTCCTTTTCTG
This sequence comes from Bombina bombina, assembly GCF_027579735.1. Lineage (NCBI taxonomy): Eukaryota > Metazoa > Chordata > Amphibia > Anura > Bombinatoridae > Bombina > Bombina bombina. The sequence goes on along the minus strand of NC_069502.1, from coordinate 1,123,162,325 downwards.
ACAGTGACTCCCTCCATCTCCCAGTCACGTGTGGTGTTCCCCAAGGTTCCATTCTCGACCGTCTACTTTTCACATTATTTATAAATGATCTGCCTAATGTCTGCAAATCCTCAACTGTACACATGTACACAGATGACACAGTCATTTATGCAAACAAATCCGATCTGCCGCAGCTTGAGGCAGTGCTCCACGACCAGTTCACAGAGGTAGAAAAGTGGATCTCAAAAAACAAACTCTTCCAAAACACTGACAAAACTGTCACAATGATCTTTGGAACGGTACCTAAATTACACAAACTACAAAATTCCCATCTACACATCAAAACAAAATCAAATTGCACACTGACTGCAGTCCACTCTTTCAAATACTTGGGTATGTTGTTAGACCCCAATCTATCTTTTGGCCTCCACCTAGAAAAACTTGCATCTAAACTTTATCTAAAACTAGGTGCCCTGTACAGAAACAAATCCTGCCTCAGCCCTACAGTAAAGGAAAAGATTGTACAGCAAATGCTGATGCCAATCATAGATTATGGGGACGTAGTATACGCACCTGCACCACAAACTCACCTTAATAAACATAATACATTGTATAACTCGTTCTGCCGCTTTGTGCTACAATGTAACTACAGGACCCACCATTGTGACATGCTAAAAGAACTAAACTGGCTGTCGCTGGAATCCAGGCGCACCCTCCATCTTTCCAGCCTTGTGTTTAAGAGCCTTTCTGGGAAGCTCCCACCCTAACTGAGCAGAATGCTCTCCCCGGCTATTCCCACCTCCTATAACCTCCGATCCAGTACCAGCACATTATTTAGCTTGCCTCAATACAAAAAGAAAGCAGCTCGATCCTCCTTTTCTTACAGAGCGCCACAGTTATGGAATGCCCTCCCGCACACTTTCCTCAAGCCTAATATCCTTTAAGAGATCCCTCTATACATATCTCAAAACAGAATGCACCTGTCATGGTTGATTATATATTTCCTACCTGTTCTATGTTAAATTTTGTATATATTGTGTATTATTATTGTTTTTGTATTTTATTGTCCCCTATTGTATCAATGCAATGTTTTGTGGACCCAGGACATACTTGAAAACAAGAGAAATCTCAATGCATCCTTCCTGGTAAAATATTTTATAAATTAATAAATAAATATGCTTATATACATATATATTTATGTATTAATATGTGTATATACACATATTAACACATACATATAGATTTATATAAGCATATACATAAATATTTACTAGGAACACACATTTACCATAGACAGCAATGCAAAGACATTTTTCAGTGCCTTTACGTGCACGATAAATTAGCGATCCACTTGTAATCTAGCCCTAAATTGCTAAAATGCATGACATATTTTTTTGATTTAAGTCTTCCTCTAAGATGTTTTTTTTTTCATATATTGTTTAGCTTAGAAAACCAAAAATGGTGAACGTAGAAGAATTTAGCATTTAAATATCTATAGCTTATCTAAGGCTGGAAACCAAAATTACAAGTGTCACCGCCTTTGCCTTTGTTCTGTTTAACATTACTGGTAAAAGTGGGCACTAAGTGACTAATCATTAATAAACAGTACAGCAAGGGTATCTGAATGAAAGGGGATTTAAATAATTTATGTATGGAGATGAATTTACTAAGATGCTAGTGTTCATATTAAGAAGAGTATTATTTTCTACTATTGAAAAGCCTGGATGTTCAAATAGACATTGTATTTTTAGGAAGTCACCCTGTTCAGTCACGACCCCAATACGGGTGTTTGGTAGGGGGCAAAAAGTGTAAATGGAATTTTGCCCCTCATACATAAGCATAAGTCTTATTTTGATGCCACCATTTAACAAAATGATGTTCTGTACATGTGTAAAAGAGCTAACTCTCTCCTGCGGTATCTTCTGGCCACTGATATTTTGTTGCGTGCGTTTTATTTCTACTTGTTTTGCTCCCCATTTCTGAAGATGCCCATTAACCCCAATGTAATGATCTAATTCCGCTTGTTTTATTCAATATTCCGTTACATATATACTGATATGTGGCGGTTAGTGACAGACTTACGCCGTTATTTATATTTATATAGACAGTTCACACTAAATAGTTTGGGGTAATATTATTAGCTGATTTTCCAGAATTTTCTTTATACCACCAACATACTGATATATTCAACATACTTATTTTGTCTTAAATTGAAAGGTCCGGCCATTTAGTAGATACATTGTATATTAGTTTCACAACTGAATCTATTGTTATAGATTTTAATAATGGTTCCTGTGTTCATTAAATATGTTGTCCATCTTCTGTACAAGGCTTCTTGCAGTATCTTTCAAAACTTAAGCTGTTTTCTGTCTAACATTTTATCAGATCTAACTTTGTTTTAATGTGAGTAGAGAAAATTGTTGTAAAAATATCATTACATGTTTGTAATAGTTGCCAAAGCTATGAATGGGTAATCAATCTATTAACATGCATCCATACTTGCTGGTAAAGTCTCTGTCGGTAGCACAAACAGTTGTGGATACAATTTCAATATTTTGTTCAGGGTTAGAAATTTACCAATAATAGGTTTTGTTATAATATAGTGATTTTTCAATACAATCTTTAAAGGGATAGCCTAGTCAAAATTAAACTTTCATGATTCAGACAGAGCATGCAGTTTTAAAGAACTTTCCAATTTACTTTTAGAATCAAATTTGCTTCATTCTTTTGGCATTCTTTGTTGAAAGCTAAACCTAGATAGGCTCATATGCTAAATTCTAAGCCCTTAAAGGCTGCCTCTTATCTCAGTTCATTTTGAGTTTTTCACAGTCAGACCTTCTAGTTCATGTGTGCCATACAGATAACATTGTCCGGACTCCTGTGGAGTTATTTATGAGTCAGCACTGATTAGGGTGACCATATTGCTGCTATAAAAAGGGACACATATAAAAAATACATATGTCAGGGTTCTTATACAAAACAATTCAGATTATTATAACCTTGGTCACTAAATAATCTAGATTTTATTAAAGACAGGAGGCGAATATTTTGCATTAATCTTTTCTGACTTCCAAAACAGCAGCAAAGAACAAGTAACATAGAAACAGAAAACAGCCAATCAGCAAAGAGCAGATAATATAACCAACAAGTAACAGGAAATAGCTTCCTATTTTCGCTGCTGAACAGAAGAAGGAAATTTTGCAGAATCTATCATCTTTTTTTTTTATCTATTTGGGACAGGAAGAGGAGGGAAAATATTTGCCTCCTGTCTTTAATAAAATCTAGATTATTTAGTCACCAAGGTTATAATAATCTGAATTTCATGGCAAGACAGGAGGCTTTATACTGTATTTTGCATATGTTAACGCCCAGAAAGGACAGAATGGAATGCGTGCTTGAATTAGAACTGAGAGAAAGTAGAGGCAGAAGACCAGTCTGCTGCTGCCAATAAATCCTGCAGATTACAACCTGACAAGAAGGCTCTAGAGGCTGCAGCCCCTCTGACAGAGTGTGCTCCATACAAAGGCAAGACTCCCGCCTCTGACATGAGCCATCAAACCCATCTCGCCAAGATAGGGGAAGAGACCGGATGGTGAGGAGGCACAAAAGAAATAACCCCACAAAGGCTTTCAGTCATGGGCAGGTAGGCTTTCAGGCAAAGAGCAACACAAATTTGGGGATCTGCCAGAAAATAAGGGTAAAACAAAGTTCTTAAGGATGCATTGATCCTGCGTGAAATAGCAAAGGAAATTCCCTTCTGGGAAAAGGAGATGAAATGAACATCCAGGGCCCTGATGTCAGAACACGATGAAAGGAAACCAAGCAGAGAAGCATGGCCAGCTTAGCAGACAACTGTTTAAGAGAAAGAGAAGAGTTAGCGGGCCAATCTCTAAGGAAAAAGAGAATCAAATTGACATCCCAAAGGCTTGAATAACAAGACGGCAGACTAAAGGATGCCTACCCACAGGGACACCCTCAAAGGGAAGATGTCCTGCCAAAATGGCAGAACAAAACAGATTGACCATGCTTTAAGCTTTCCCTAGAGATAAAAGTTTGGTAAGAAAATTTACAATCATGGGCAGAGAGGAAGAAAAGGGATCAACATTCCTTCCCATGCACCAACAAACCCAGACTGCCCAGGCTGAAGCATAAGATTTTCTAGTAATTGGGCCCAGGATTCATGCAAGAGGAGGGAAGCCTCTCCGAAAGGCTCTCGGAGGACCAGGATCCCCTCAAATCTGCCAAGCCAGAAGTTTTAGGTAGCCCTGAATCAAGAGATGATGAGGGTAATTCTGGGTGTCCACCAAGAGATTGGGAAGGTTTGGAAGCAGATAAGGAGGGGCCGATCACATCTCCAGAAGGGGAGCAAACCAAGGTTGGGACAGCCACCAAGGAGTGATCAATGTCAGAAGACATTGTAAGCTTTGGACGCACAAAAGCGTTCTCGCTGGAAGAGCGAAATGAGGGAAAGTGTAAGCCCCGCGGTGAGGCCAGGTTTGCAGAAAGGCAACCACTCCTTTGCTGTCCGGGTCTGGAAGACAACTGTAAAATCTTGATAACTGGTTATTGGTCCAAGATGCAAAAAGGACCACCAAAAGGGGGCCAAAGATTAGACCGATCTCTAGAAAAACTTGACGGTTCAGAATCCAGTCGCTGGAGTCCCTCCAATGGCGAGAAAACCAGTCTGCTGTGATTTTGGATACACCTGGAATAAATTGGGTGCTGATAGAAATCCTGCGCTCCAAACAAAACTGATAGAAATGGGAAGTGGGATCTGACAAAACGGCTGAAAAATTGTCCATTCTTAATAGAATGCAGCAATCGGTAATGTTTTTGGAAAAACTGCGAACGGCAAATGAGCCAGCCAATAACTCTAAGCAGTTTATGTGAAGGTTCGATTCCTCCTCTGTCCAGGGGTTGCCGGTAAAGGATGTCTCACAAGAGGCGCCCCAGCCTAAAAGGCTCACATCGGAGGATAGAATGAAATTGGGAGTCAACCCGAAAATCGCTCTGCCATTCCAGACCTCCATGTGTTGCAGCCACTAAGACATCTCTGATCAGACGTCGTTCGTAAGAAAGATCTATTGATGATAGGAGGGAGACTCCCAAAAACATTGGATCTTGAGACGTTGCATGACGTAGTAATGGAGGGGGGCCGGAAAAAATGGCCTGGATGGACAAGACCAGGAGTCATATGATTCTTGACGGAACCATTGAGCTCGGAGACATGCCACCACTGGTTTGAGAAGCTTTGTGAAGCATCAGGGGGCGGAGCTGATTATTTAACACTAACATAGCAGTGCACGCATCATGCTGTAAGAGGAAACGGCCTGATGCGCGTCTGCTGAAGATGGATCGGCAGCCTACAATGGTCACGGAGGAACAGGTAACGTTACACAACTGAGAATATCAGCCGGAGAAGGCTGCAAACGGCTGAGAGGAACAAGACACCCGACAGTTTTAGCTCTAGATGATTTCCTGCTAATGATGTTGGAACAGGAACAACTTGCTGAATGTATTAGGTAGGGAAACCAAGAGACGCAACCGAGATCATCAGCCAGAGAAGGCCGCAAACGGCCAACAGCAATGGAACACCTGACAGTGTTAGCTCTTGAAGATCTCCTGCTGACGATGTTGGAACCAGAGTTATTTTCATTAGGTAATTGGGACCCACAGTCCCAGAGGCGGACACGCGCAGCGGTAGCAGGAAAAAATTACAAGCTGCCGTTGCACGCACTATATCACCAACGAATAACAAAGTTAAAACATTATCTTCTAAGTTAATAAAAGGGGATATAAATGAAAGAAATACATTTGCAACAAATAGAAAAAATAAATGACTAAATATAAATTACTTTAAATGTGATTTACATTAGTTAGGGAAGGGTAGAATCCAAAAGAAAGACATTAAAGAAAGGTAAAGAATGATTTGTAGTATCAAAATTAGAAAAAATATATATTATTATGCACCTGTAGTTGATACATCACCTGCTGTCAGGATGGAAGCTTTCCTGTTACTTGTTGGTTATATTATCTGCTCTTTGCTGATTGGCTGTTTTTTTGTTTCTATGTTACTTGCTCTTTGCTGCTGTTATGGAAGTCAGTAAAGATTAATGCAAAATATGAAGCCTCGTGTGTTACCATAAAATTCTTTTAAGAGCCCTGACATATGTCAAATGTGTCCCTTTTTAAAGCGGTAATATGGTCACCCTAGCACTGATTGACTAAAATGCAAGTCTTTCCAAAGAACTGAAATAAGTGGGCAGTCGGCAGAGGATTAGATACAAGGTAATCACAGATATAAAATGTATATTATTATAACAGTGTTGGTTATGCAAAACTGTGGAATGGGTAGTAAAGGGATTATCTATCTTGTTAAACAATAAAAAATCTGGAGTAGACTGTCCCTTTAAATATGAATCATAATTTTAGTTCTATAGTAAATTGAATTCTAGAGTTATGTCTAGAGGTATGTCTGTGAGTGTATAGATAGATGGGGATATAGATAAACATAAATAAATATATATATATATATATATATATATATATATATATATATATATATATATATATAGACAGATGATAGATAAACTGACAGATGGATAAACAGACATACAGATAAACAGACAGATATAGATATATTTATTTTTAATGTCTTTGAAAGCATGAAGTAAATTAAAAAGCTCCAGTTATCATTGTGTATGAATGTCTAAACATATGGGCTTCTCTCTGCCGCGATCTCGCTCAAAATTGTGAGATTGCGCTATTTTTGCATGCCCTACGAGAGTGGCACTGCAGAAATAGAATTGCAGAGTTACAGAAGCAGAGGTGGGACCGATCGTTGGGTGGAAGCGTAAGGAGGGAGGCGGGTGGGTGGCCCATCGCTGGAGGAGGCGGGAGTTGGTGGGACCGCTACGCCATGCTACAGGGGGAAAAAATAATTAAAGCTGCGTCATTGAGGGGGAAGGAGGGGCAATAAGGGGGATCCTTTGTGGGATCATTTGAGGAAAAGGGATCTGGGAGGGGGGTTTGGGTATTGACGGGGGGCAGCTACACTACAGAAAAATTGGTATTATATATATTTATTTATTTTTAAATTGCCTATTTTGAAGCAAACTGGGTACTGGCAGACAGCTGCCAGTACCTAAGATGGCTGCAAATAGGTAGAGGGGGAAGGTTAGAGAGCTGTTTGGGGGGGATCAGGGAGGTTGAGAGGTAAGGTGGGAACCTACATTGCAGCAAATTTATAATTTAAAACAAAATGTAAATGAAAAAAACCTTTTATTTTAATACTGGCAGAGGGGTCAGGGAGGGATCAGGGGGTGGCATGTGTCAGGTAGGAGGCTGATCTCTACACTAAAGCTAAAATTAACCCTACAAGCTACCTAATTAACCCCTTCACTGCTGGGCATAATACAAATGTGGTGCGCAGCGGCATTTAGTGGCCTTCTAATTACCTAGTAATACCAAAGAGGATCCCAGAGAAGCATTTACAACCATGTGTGCCATGATTGCACAAGCTGTTTGTAAATCATTTCAGTCAGAAACCTAAAATTGTGAAAAAGTTAACGTTTTTTTTAATTTGATCGCAATTGGTGAGGAAATGGTGGCATGAAATATACCAAAATGGGCCTAGATCAATACTTTGGGCTGTCTACTAAAAAAATATATAGTTTTGATAAAAAAAAGCTCTATTTCTGTTTAAATGTAGTGATGGCAAAAATGCTAAAAAAAAACATAATTTATTTTAACCAAATAAATACTTTCCTTCTGGATAGGGAAAGTCTACGGCTTCATTCCTTACTGTTGCGAAATACAACACCTGGCCACCAGGAGGAGGCAAAGACACCCCAGCCAAAGGCTTAAATATCCCTCCCACTTCCTCATTACCCCAGTCATTAGCCCCAGTAACTATACCCAAGATACAGAGAATACTGAATGAATAACGGGAGGGAACAAAAAGGTAGAGGCGAACCCTCCTCCTCGTGGCCAGGTGTTGTATTTCCCAACAGTAAGTAATGAAGCCGTGGACTCTCCCTATCTTCGGACGGAAATGCTCTGGTCTTTTGGGGAAGTTTTTGTCTGAAGTGCCCGGTCCTTAAAGTGAAGGTAAATTTTCATGTGAAAGTGCCCGTTTTTTAAAAAAACTATTAAAAACAGGGGCACTTTCATTCATGAAAATTGACATAGCACCGTATTTTAAAAATACTTACCTTGTTCTTCTGAAACGCCGGATCGCCGTTCTGAAACGATGCCCCACCTGCTTCTTCCTGGTTTACTTACCCAGCAATGATGAAACCGGCTTCCTCCAATCACGGCGTTGCCTCAGGCAATGATTACCCCGGGGGGGAAGCCGTGATTGCTGACATATGAAGAGGCTTGTGACGGGCTGGTGAAGCACTGGAGTGGCTTCAAGAAGAAAAGGTAAGTATATTTTTAAAAAACTTCTGAAATGTAAATTTTCATGAATAAGTGCCCTTGTTTTTAATAGTTTTTTTTTAAATACCGGGCACTTTCACATGAAAATTGACCTTCACTTTAAGGGGTTAATGGGTACACCACCTGGCTGATTTAGCAACCACCCAGCAAAACCTTTAGCAAAAAATAAGGATAAAATTGGCTAATATATCCCCCCCCCCAATGTTTATTGATCAAATTGTCAGTAAATACATTTGTTAAATTATGCAACAAATTTGTGCTTTGGATTGTAGAAAATGTTATAGAAAGTATTTACACTGCTCTCTTTTAGTTGCTTTATAATGCCACCTGGCTGGCAAAAAAGTTCTGTGAAGAACATTGAAAAAAAAAATATTCAAAAATATATTTGAAAATTAAAGCAATATGGAAGACAACTTGGCACAGTCATGATTTAAAAAGAGTGTACAATTTAATAAAATTCAAATTTACTTTTTAAAGTTGTTTGTTTGAAGTTCTCCATGAGAGAATATCTAGGGGCCTATTTAACAAAGGTCTGTCGGACCTGGTCCAACAGACCTCTCTGAATGCGGAGAGCAATACCTCTCCGTATTTAGCATTGCAACAGCAGCTCTTGTGAGCTGCTGGTGTAACGCCGCCCCCTGCAGATTTGCAGCCAATTGACCTCCAGCAGGGGGTGTCAATCAACCCGATCGTACTCGATCAGGTTGAATTGCGGCAATGTCTGTCCGTCTGACAGGTTATGTCTGTCCGCCTGACAGGTTATGGAGCAGCGGTCTTTAGACTGCTGCTTCATAACTGGTGGTTCTGGCGAGCCTGCAGGCTCGCCAGAAACACGGGCCCTCAAGCTCCATCCGGAGCTTGATAAATGGGCCCCTAGGCTCAGAGTGCATTTGCACTATATGTATAACATTGCTGCAAAAACTGCTGCCATATAGGGGTTAATTACAATTAGATAGACTTTTCTAAGGAATTGATTGACCCCATAGTGTCTAATACACATACACCCCGCTGAGCCAAACAAGATACACTCTTATAGAAAGGAGCTAGCTTCAACAAAGGATAACAAAAGAACATTTTATAATATAATTAAATTGTAAAGTTCTTAAAAGTTTTATCTCAATAATGAAAGTAGAATTTTGAGTTCTGTGTACTTTTAATAGTGAGTTTACATGGAATTATAGTTGAGAATTATTTTGCTATTAATATCATTATTTTTGTTTGTAATCAAAGAGACAGTGTACTGTAACTTTTTCTCCCCTTAAAGAGATACTAAAGTAAGATTATGCAATTTCAGGATACTTTTCAATTTACCTCCATTATCAAAATGTCCACAATATTTTTATACGCACACTTTCTGAAGCACCAGCTACTACTTATCATAAGCAAATGTTTACAGTGTATATTTATATGAATCTGTGATTGGCTGATTGTCACATGAAGCAGAGGGCGGCAAATATAAATTTGTATTTTTTTAAATAATCTACAGCTCGTTTATAATTCACAGTAAATACAATTGCCTTGTTTGTTTATTATGCACTTGTTGAATATTTTATTACATGTAATGGTCCTTTGTGTTTCCAATGATTCATTTTACCTGGGTGTTAAAAAGTTCACAAACAGCTCATTTACCTTTGAAATAACAACTTTTGTCCATTGAAACTGCCACTACACTGAACATTTCAGTTCTGCAGTATTAAGTACAAAAAAGCTATAGTCAGCAGAAGAACTCACACTTCCAGTCGGGGTTGAGAGACAAAGGCATTAAAATGTTAAAGGGACAGTCAACCCAAAAATTACTATAACTTATTTAGATTAGTTAAATAACGATCTTTACAATAAACTGTAGCTCAATTTTCATCTAAATAAACTTTGGCAGAAATTACACTTACTAGATCTCATCTGGCCGTTTTGAAATGGCCACCTGACTCCTCCTTCTCTGACGTCTCCCAAAAGCTCCCACTAGTACAGGATTCTTTCCTTTCGTCCCTGCGCGCTCCTGTGTCTCCTCCCTTCATTCAGTTCAGTGAGACACTCATATGGCACCCCCCTCACTTCACTATCTTCCCTCATTCATCCCCACGGCCGCAATTTCAGCTCTCTAGCTGTTCGTACCCTGCACTCACTGCCTCTCATCCATGCTGTGCGCTGTGTGTTACAGAGAATGAGAGACAGTGAGTGCCGGGCAGGTGGCGATGTGATGTGGGTCTGTACAATTAGAGCATTTGGAGAGGGCAACACAGTGCAACACATGTATAGTGTTCTATATATGTGTTCTTAATATGTGTTGCACTGTATGTTAATTCACCAGGTAAGTTGTGTTGCACTCTGTGTGTTGTCCTCAAGCCAAGTTAATGCCGCAGATTGTTACTTTGCTCCTCCAGCTCCTGTAGCCTTCGCATCGCATCCATATACAACAGCCTCCTTTTCCGCGGCTGTTCTACAGTCATCTCCACACTCTGCTCTGCAGCCAGGATAAGCTTTCGCGCAGTCTCTGACATTTGCAGTTGAATGGCAAAGTCCCTCTCCAAACACTCTAATTGTACTTACTGAGGGGGTGATAGGGGCACAGACCCACATCACATCGCCGCCTGAAGTGAGGGGGGTGCCATATGAGTGTCTCACTGAACTGAATGGAGACACAGGAGCGCGCAGGGACGAAAGCTTTTGGGAGACTTCAGAGGAGGAGTCAGGTGACCATTTCAAAGCGGCCAGATGAGATCTAGTAAGTGTAATTTCTGCCAAAGTTTATTTAGATGAAAATTGGGCTACAGTTTACTGTAAAGATCGTTATTTAACTAATCTAAATGTTACAATAATTTTTGGGTTGACTGTCCCTTTATTTTTCAATTATCTCAGACAGAAATAAAACAAATAAACGTTGTGTTTATATAGCACATTTTACCGGTTTGTGGTTTCAAAGAACAAAAATAACTATTCTATATACAAAAAGGAGCAATTTCCCATATTTTTTATTCTCTGCAATTGGTATAACACGTCATTAGAAAAAGATTAAGAGAAAATAAGTTTGCAGATAGCTGTAAACTCTAATGCTACGCTTATTTAAGTAACATTTAGAAATGTTAGGAGAGTTTTGCATGTAGTTTTAGTGGCTTAAGATAAAATCATATATCTGCTGACTATAAGGATACACATCTCTGGGTACAGTTATAATTTTTTTTTTACCTTCATCTTCCCTAAGGATTTTATTTTATTTCCATAGGCTCTTCGCGTTACTTAACCCACGAACCACTGGGTTAGCAAACAGTTCAGTCAACTTTGCAGAGTGTTGAGAAAAAAATATATACAAAGGCAATGAGCTTGTAATTTATATTTTATTTTGCACAAGCTTGCATATATACTGCACATACATTCAGTTTAAAGATGGAAGGCACACAAGGCAATTGAACTACTGAATCTTTTAAGTGGTACAAAGCGAAAAGGTAAAAGTTTGGAGAGTATACAAAAAGCTTAAAACACGCTAAATAAAATTCCCAACCACCCTCTCCCATCTGCATTTTTTTTTTTAAATGTCATAGCTGCCAAGCAACAAATTTGGAAATCAATTGTCTACAGCACCTTTCTTTTCTTTTTTATCTTTTCTTGTATGAGCCAGGCATCTTATTCTTTAATCTTATAATCAATTATTATTACAGTACATCCTTGGCAATACAAAATGTTACACCTTCATCAAATAAATTAGGATAAATTAAACCAATAAATTATGCAAAATCTTCAGTATAATTGACAAAAAAAATCCACAGTCAAAATTGCCTCTAGCTAGAAAAGGAGAAAAAAACTGACTTATTTCATTTTTTTATACTATCTTAAAATTAAATGTTTTCATTACAAAAAAAGAGCATAATAATGCTATTTACAACATATTGCTAAATAATATAAAGGCAGTGTTTTATTACATTTTATAATTATATACACACAAATATAAGGACTCCGAAAATGTAAATTTACTTCTCAACTTTTCACTCTGAGTATTGTATATCTTTTTTTTTTTTACCACAGGAAATTGCAAGAGCAACCAATTGGAGGAACCAATTGATAGCAAGTTTTAAAATTCAAATATACAGTACTCATAACATCTTTGTTGCCAGAGAAAGCTACAACTCATAGCCCTCTTTGGCAGCCAAGGGGTTACATAAATATTTTTTTTTTTTATTGTGGCAATTTTGGCTGAGATGAAAAGATCAGAGAAAGTTTATATAATGCCACATGAAATACTAATTTGCTAATAAACTCAATAAAATTCAGGTCTACATTTCTAATATTTCCATTAGCAGAAGATATTCCAGTTTTTCACCAGCACTCAGTACAAAAAAAAAATCATGAGAGAATGTGTAAGTGCAATACAACAACTGCTTTTATAACTAGCAGTTTGATTCTTAAGGGGTGCATTATGAAAACAAACATGAACAAGTCTGTTTTGATACACAACTGAAAGCAGAAAAAAAAAATCTAGGCTTAGATACACAATGACTTTCATATACAGAACATATCATATACACCTCAAATACAATATTATCCTTGTCTACTTGTGAACTTCTTATTTCAGGGTTTAAAAACATCTTTCAGTCACATTTTTCAATTCTGCTGGTGATGATCCTTTTTTTTTTTTTTTTTAAATCTATTTAGCTCCTTAAGTGTCAGGGGAGACTGTGAAACATTTCATTCCCAGACCTCAAGGAGTTATTATGAATCCTATAAAAAAAAATGTACTTTTATATATCTTTTTATATACACAGAAAAAACAAGATCTTTATTCTATACAAGGTCATTCTTGCTATCAATACATATGAAAGATCATGGGTTTTTTTTCTTCTTTAAATACCATATGCACGATTTTCAAGAAGTATTAGTTACAGTTTGTATTTTATTTCTTTTTATACAAAGTTAAACAAATGGCAATTTATTTATTTTCTATTCCCTATCAAACTACATAATGAAATATTTACAGCTTTATAAAAGATTCCATTTATTTATTTATTTTTTTATTTACCCCCACACCTGGTCTATCAACAAAACTTTCTGCAAACTTAAACACTTTGATTAAATAATACTTAAGAGGCATAAAACGAAAGCTAAGGAACACATGGGTGATCACTTCCTTAAATAGTAACTAAATTCTACACCTATAACACGTTCATCAGCACTGGGAAATATCTGTATATGACAACTGGAGATAATGTTGTTTTGTAATCACAAATAAATAAATTATCAGACTCATAAAGTTTCAAATATGAATTTAGATAAAAAGAACCCTTAAAAGTATATATATATATATATATATATATATATATATATATATATATATATATAGTATATATATAGCGGAAATATTGCTTTTTTCCTATCCCTATATTCTTACACTAAAAATGAAAATTTTGCACAATAAAAAAAGAATTTCAAAGAATTTACAAATTTAGGTGCTGCTCAAACAATGGAGGAAAATATTATTGTGTTATCAAACTGTTCTAAAAAATGTATTTTCTTAAAAACTGTTGTTCCCTGTTTTAATTTTAAAAATACATAAAATATGCATAGCTATTTATAACAGCCCACAAAATGTAGTGTTTATTGCAGCTGAAACAAACAAAAGTTCATAAAAATGCAATAAATAAGCCACGCAAAAAAAAAAAATTGTGCTGCGAAATGGGAAAGGCGGTATATTAAAGGATTTCTTTTCTTCTGATTTGCTGGTGTAATTCATATCTAGAGGCACATGTCACAAGCTTAAGTTGATGTGTGTATATACTGGGATACTGTACTTCCTTGCATTATTATGATTACGGAAAATATGGGACTGAATGTAGATTTGTGACAAGCTTAACAATCTGTCAGATGCACTGTAGGGGAAAAGTAATTATTTAGTATGTGCCACAATTCCAGAAATGCCACTTTAGTGTCTACATAAATGTCTAGAACCCTGTAGAAGTTAACACACAAAAAAAAACTTTAATTAAAACTTGAGTTGGTTAAAGGGACACTAAACCCAATTTTTTTTCTTTCACGATTCAGATAGAGCATGCAATTTTAAGTAACTTTCTAATTTACTCATATTGTCAATTTTTCTTCATTCTCTTGCTATCATTGTTTAAAAACCAGGAATGTGATGCATAGGAGCCGGCCCATTTTTGGTTGAGAACCTAGGTTATGGTTGCTTATTGGTGGGTAAATGTAAGCCTCTAATAAGCAAGCGCTATCCATGGTGCTGAACCTAAAATGGGCTGGCTGCTAAGATTTACATTCCTGCTTTTAAAATAAAGATAGAGCATGACATTTTAAGCAACTTTCTAATTTACTCCTATTCATTTTTCTTTGTTCTCTTTCTATCTGAAAAAAAAATATTCTCACAAAGATCTAGAGCAGGGGTGTGAAATCCAGTTCTCAAAAACTGCCATCGTTTCTGGTTTAAGGATTTTTCACAGCTGGGCAAAAAAGCAGAACATTGCTTTTGGACAGCAGATAAGAACCAGAAAGTCCATCTTTTCAGTCTATATTCCTATCTGAGATGTAAACGTAACTAATCCACAGGACAGTCGTATGTATATCTCAGGTATTCTTAAAGGGACAGGCCACCCACATTTTTTCTTTTATGATTTAGAAAGAGAATGCAATTTTAAACATCTTTCTAATTTACTTATATTATCTAATTTGTTTTATTCTCTTGATATTCTTTGATGAAAGCATTTCTAGATATGCTCACTAGCTGCTGATCGGTTGCTGCACATAGAAGTCTCGTGTGATTGGCTCACCATGTGCATTGCTTTTTCTTCAACTAAGGATATTTAAAAAATGAAGCAAAATAAATACTGGAAGTAAATTGTAATGTTGTTTAAATTTCTATTCTCTATCTGAATCATGAAAGAAAGATTTTGGGTTTAGTGGCCCTTTAAATCCCCCACAAAACAAGAAGGAAGCGGTGCTCAACTTTGAACAGACAAAGCTGTTACAGTTTGCCCTATGGCACTAGTTTTTAAACCTGTCCTCAGGCCTCCCCAACAGGCCAGGTTTTCAGTATTACCTTGGATGAGAGCAGGTGAAATAGCCATATTTACTAATCAGCTGATTATTCCACCTGTGTTCTAGTTCAGATATCCTCAAAATGTGGCCTGTTAGGGAGGCTTGGTGACAGGTTTGAAAATCAATACCCTATGGGATAGTACTGATCCAGATTACAGACTTTTTAAGCCCACTTGTTGTGCCTTTCATAGAAAATAATTGTATTGTAGTATATCAGTCTGGTACCATCCAAAAGAACAGCCCAACCCTGAAATACCAGGCAATTATCCTTTGAATTACTTGTACAGTTGACCCCAGATAAATGTTTTAGATGGCATGGGCATCATCAGTTGATAAGCAATTGCATTCCTCAAAGGCACAGTGGGCAAGGGACCTTGAGTTCCTTTACTTTATATTTTCCAACTACCTGTATCTGAGCTAAACATACTTTCATGCAAAACACCTACTGTCCCTCCAACATGAGATCATGACCCCTTGTTCTGGTGTTGCTCTTTTTATAAAAAAAAAAAACTATCAAAAAATCATCATGAGTGTAGCCTACTTAAATGTGTTGGTATCATCTGTCTCCTTCACAAAACATAGAAGTGGATTTAGGGCTGGACTTGGGCATCATTGATCTAGACCTTGAAGTTTTGTCCCCTCATTTATTTTCTGCAAGATAACATGACCTCTCTTGTAGTGTTTATCAGTAGATCCTTAAAGGGACATTAAACACTTTGAGATGGTAATATAAAATGATAATTCGTATATATATATAAAAAAACTCTGCAATATACTTTCTTTCTTTATTTTGTCCTCTTTTCCTGTAATTCCATTCTGAAATTGTAAACTTTTCAGTTCCTGTTGGAAATGGCAGTGCAAAAAACGGTTATATTCCACACAGCTATTGGCTGCACATTCTAGTGACCTATTTATAACTGTCCCTAATTGGCCACAGCAGAGAAGGTAACCTAAGTTACAACATGGCAGCTCCCATTGTTTTATAGACACTAAAACTTTAGACTTATTTTGTCACTATTTAAACAGCTAATGACACTTTAAAAAATACATCTACATGTTATTCTAAGACTAATCTTTTCTTTGAATGCATCATTTTATCTATCATTTATTTAGTGTTTAATGTCCCTTTAATATATAGGTGTGATAAATTGCAATATCTTAGATTCTTACATAGGATGAATAAAAACCTTTACTTGATATACAGAACAGAGTTTGGTTTTGCAAATTAAATATTATAATTTTAAACAGATTTTACTGGGGTTAAGAAATACTAGATTAATGTTGTCAGTTACATTATAGACCTTTTCTTAAAGATTGATTCACATGCAAAGATTACATACTCTCATTTGGTAGACCATGTAATTTTTGCATTTTTGACTTTACTTATGTGCTTAACTCATTTGAATGTGCTAAACAAATAGTAAACGAGTTACGTTTTGCCCCCTTAAGACACACACAGGTTAAACACCTTTATTTAGTTATTCCCTGAAGGGTCCACAAATATCGTATATTTATGTATAATTTAAAGTGTCAGTTTTTAAAAAAGTTTGATCAAAAAAGGGCAAAATTCTTATTTAAAGAACCTTCTAGTAACCTGCCATTAAATAATATATTGCTAAACTGTATGTGGGAGCAATAATTTAATAAATCATATTTAGGGAAATGCTAGAAGAGAGGTGTTTTGTAGCGACTGGGATTATATGCTGTGGTTTTCTCCATACTTCATAGACACTGCCAGTATTTGAAAATAATGATAGGGTATCATAGGACTGTCCTGGGTAACTTGAAGTCAGCAGCTTTTTTAAGGCTTTGTGCTGACAATAAATGCTTTCATACATTTCTGTTTCTCAGCAGAATTTGTTGTAAATGAAGTAAAATACCAGAGATCAGATTAGCAACGTAATCACACGGATACATTTTCACTCTTCAAAGTCAAAACGGGAAATTGAAATGATAATATTAGGGATATTACTTATGTGAAGGTGAATAGGGGATACAATATGATCTAACACTACATTTCAGGCTTATTTAAATCCTTTATCTGTATAGAATATGGCACAGCCATACAAGGGATTACATTTAATTGATAAACAAGTTGTTACAACTAATTAAATAAATACAATTTGCCTATTAAAATATTTTTCCATTAATATTAATTTGTGGAGGAATCAAAACCACAGTATCTTACTTGATATTTCATGAAACTGCTTTTGCTTATGTGTTTATTCATAAAAATTGTCTGCTTGTTTATTGGTTTTTAATATTATTAATACGAATTTAATAGCAACTTCCCCTTTGGAAAATCCAGTGTTTTGCTAAAGACATGTTTGTCATATTATTTGTAAAGCTGAAATCTGAGACAGTAAAGTTAAAATTAAACGTTCATGATTCATACTCCTGAACCTACTAGGATTACTCTTCAGCAAAGGATATCAAAAGAACAAAGCAAATGTGATAGTTTTAGTATACTGGAAAGTGGTTTACAATTGCATCCTTTGTTTGAAACATGAAAGTTTAATTTTGATTATGAAATATGTCACATTCTAATAATTCTAATAAAATAGAAACTAAAGAAGATATTCAGACTGCTATATAAATTATATTGTGGCTTTTACAAGACTGAAGTAAATATAGGTCAGTCACCCTTTAACTGTTAAAATGTTCAATCCTGTAGAGGCACCTGAATAAGCAATTATTCGAGTTAAAGTGCTTAAATTCAAAATGTCTAGAATCTACTTCAACTTTATGACTACTGTGGCTAAGGACTTGTATTTTTTTTAAGTATAAAATATTTTTTAAGAGTAAAGTAAACTACATGTATAAATTTACTAACACATCATAAAAAGTTTTTTTTTTAAAACTGTTAATATTTGCAGCATTATGGGTGGTTAATTTCTTTTAAACCTTTAGCTACCTAAGAGGACTCTAACACATGGCTACACAGTATACTGGTGCCTTTTTAGACAGTCATGAGATAAAAATGTTTCAAAAATAAAAATTCTTACTGTATAATTGCAATAATAATAAAACAATATATAGTTTATAAAGGCAGTAGTGTAGTAATTTAAAGTGGTATGTGTATTAATGTGTATGCTCCAAGCATACAACAACTTGTGCTTCCAATGGTTTTTCGTCTCACAAACACAGCAGAGGATAGGGGACATTCTACAATTGTAGCACACTATAGACTAACAAAATTTAAATTATATAAATATTAAGAACTTCTATGAAAAACAATTATGTAAAATGTTGAAAACTTACTAGCTTGCACATTTTTTTAACATTACAGTATTTACCATGAGGTAAACATAACAATCATGCTGGTTTAACTTGCACTGCAGTTAAGATACCCATCTAACTTTGCCGCCAATTAAATTACTGGAGCAATCAGTTAAATATAGAAGATATACTCTAGTAAATAGATAATTATATATATTGTGCAAAATGTGGAGAAAAATTAAAATATGGATTAAAGGGACCCTTTATAATGATAAACCTCTATATATTTATTCTTTATGTGGCCAAGAAAAGACAGATTTTCCAGAGGCTTTGACAAATATCAATCAGACAAATTTATGTGAATCTCACCAGTTTTCCATATTGATCACCTCAAAGGTCTACTAACTATATATAAATTAAATTTACAATAAAAATATATATATTTTTGCACTAAAACACCATATTTATTTTTAAATACAGTGATATTGTCTTATATTGGTCTAAAACTGGTTCATAGTTTAAATTTAGTTTAAACTACAAAGTTTATTGTTTTATGTTAAAAAATCTATATTGGTCCATGTGATATTTTTAAATATAATGAACAGCTAATAATTTAAACAGAAGCACTTTAAAATAAGTGTGACAACTACTTTATTTTGCTTGTATTTGTATCCTCATTTTCTTATTTAAGGAAAATAAAATATTCATAAAGCGTAACAGAGTCCAAAGCATAATAAATTCCACTGAAGGTGGGAGAGTTCAGTTTATTTACTAGAGAACGCTAATGTTTAAATAAAAAAAATTAAAAACAAGTTTTGCATTTCCAAAATTTTCTTTTCATGTGAAATAACCTGACTTCTTTGAAGGGGGTGAAATTTAATAAAATGTCTCTATATTATAAAAAATTAAGTGGCTTTTCAAAATGTAAGATCAGCATTTAAAATTGGGACAGCTATGCATCTCACTCATCTAAGTAAAATGGTATATGGTTCCAATAATTATATTATAAGTAATGTATATAGAACTGCTAGTGTTTAAGATATAACAAGACAAATAATGAAGTGTTAATAGATCTCTTTGATGTTGAGGCAAATATGTCATAGTAATTGAAAATAAATTAATAGTGTTACATATACAGATATCCTGAATAATGGCAAAATATATTAGTGCTATAAATGAATATAAAGTAAATTATTTCAAGCAAATGTACAGAACTGAATTTCTTAATGTTTGAAAACTTATATTATGGGTTCAAGAACAATTAAAGTAAATCTATTTCAAAATAAGTAGTTCCCCTGCCTTATTTTCCAAAGGAAGTGGAAAAATGGAATACTGTTTTTTATTTTAAAATAACATCTATAGTTTTCTGTATTCTTTTGTTAGTTTACCTTATCCTTTAGAACTAAAAATATATGTTGCGGATTGACTACAAAATAGTGCTGCTAATTTGTATTACCAGCCTACTTTAACATTCACTAATGAAACATGGAAAACAATTACAATAATAGTTTAAAGGGACATGATACCCAAACTTTGAAGCAATTGCAAGTGATGTAGCATAACTGAAAAAAAAATACTAGAAAATATCACCTGAACATCTCTTTTTAAAAAAGGAAGATATTTTACCTCAAAATTTCCTCAGTAGCCACATCCCATTGTAAAGAAACTTTAAACAGCCAATCAAGATGTTAGTCCCAGGACTTGCAAAGGAGCGTGCATCTGGCTTGTGCAGGCACAGTCATGTTATTTCTCTACTCTGTTTAAGGAAGTTTACTATGAAATCTTGTAAGATTTCAGTGAAATCTCATGAGATCACAGTAAGGAAAAGCATGACCTCCGCACTGCTGATGCCAAATAGTTTTTTTTTTCTTTCACACCTGCAGCTACTGGACAGTAGCTAAAGGATAACTGTTCATAGATCACTTACTATTGTGAGCTGAAGAAATTGTGAGCTCAAATATATTCCTCTTTTTAAATATAGATGTTTATGTGATATTTTCTTGTTAACTTTTTACAGTTATGCTGCATCACTTTCAAGTGATTTAGCATATGGGTATTTTGTTCCTTAATCCCATATTTAGTGGAGGGTGTTAGCAGCAAAATTAAAGTTTTTGACTTGAGATGAATAAGTGTTCCACGCATAACTGGAGTGACGCTTGCAATATTTCACTGCACTCCAATGCTCTGGAAAGGCAAAACACATTTTGTGCAATATCTTGTTGCAGGAAAGCTTTACAAAGTCTGTTCTCTCAATGAACACTAACAAGCACATCATATTTTTTTTAAGATTCAAGATCCTTGCTTGTTTCAGCCTTAATATAACCTTCAAATTGTGCACCTAAAACCAATGTCTCCGTAGAATTATATGGATGAAAATATTTCGAGCTAATGACATATGTCAATAAGAACATATTTTATTGTGCAATGTACATATATTAATAGTTTTGTGCTATAATGTGCTTGTCCTTCTGTTAATAAGCTTTCTCTTTCTTTTAAAGTGGGCCTTTAAATATAAAGGCAGAAAAAATTCATAGTACATAAAAGTATGAAAGCTACAATTTTTTCTCTTTTCCTTCAAATTAAATTTTAACAAATTATTTCTGAATAAAATATATATTTTTTACATCCTGGCTTTCACAGTGCTGTATTAATTGCTAGTTACGACTTAGTCACAGAATAAAGCAAATGTGAACCAGACAGATTTAAAAAAAAAAAAAAAAGCTTATTATACATATTTGCAGAAGGACAAGAATAATAGTACAAAAGTAGATTTTTTTAATCACATTTAAAAATGCCCAGTACATTATACACATTTCAGTATTATCTCCCTGAAAAAAGTTTTCCCAGTATGTTTTTTTTTTTTTTTTTAATTTATGTAAGCATTTGAAGGCGAATGTATTACAACTTATCATCTTGTATGTTGTAAAAAATATATAAATTAAATACATGAAATTACAAAAGGTATGTGCATATCACTTACACACTATTGTACAGTTTAATCTCACATGCAATCACGCAGACCTTGGGCTTCAAAAAGGAAAAATGTACGTATTATACATTCAGAACAGTAGTGGAAAAATATCTACTCGTGAAGAAGCTCTTGGAGGCAATTTGGGGATCTAAAGATGTCAGGGACTTCACTGTCCAGTTTGCAGATGACTTTGTATATGGCCTTCTTCCAGGAAGGATCAACATCTTTGCCTGCAATAATCGCATTAAAAAACTCTCGTAATGTGATCTGTGCCACTTCCAGGAATCTCTCCGGAACCTGCTGATACAAGAAGACAATGGTATTAATAAAGTTTTTAGTTTCAAGTCTCTAGTTCTTCAAAGGGGATTGAGACAGTTCTTGTTAGCAAGGAGGGAGCTTATCCAGCACCTGTATATTCTAAATATGGCTGACATCAATTCTCTTCTGCATTTAAAGGACCTATTTATAGAGTTATTTAACAACACATGTTCATCTCTGAAAAGAATAGACAGGAACATTAACTCCTTGGCTTCCAAAGAAGACTGAAGCACTTTGAAGCCTTTAAAATCCAACGGGCAAATAACATCTTTATAAGTATTTATTTTACAGAGACCACAAAAAGTACAAAAGTTTTACATTACATAAACTTATTGTAAAAACTGACATCATCATTAAAGGAACCAGAAAGTAAATTTTAAAGGGATAGTCTAGATCCAATACAAGATTTTGTTTACTTATTTTTATATACCAGAGAAGCATCCTGCAACTGGTCCCACATCTATAAGCTTCTGAGACGTACATGAAACATTTAAATATTCATTGTTTATTAGGAGCTGAAAATAGCCACCAAGCTCCGCCCACCTATAGTGCGTATATTTTGGTATGTTAAGTTTCTCCAATCACGATCGACTCCTTAATAAGTTTTCCTACTTGCACACGCTGATTTGTGCATGAGCAATTTGAAATCGCTAACTGAAAAATATTAAACCTGCACTGCTAAACTGTCATACAAGTAAACAGCTAACTGGACAAGAAGAAAGCTGTGGGCGGAGCTTGGCGGCCATTTTCGGCTGCTAACAAACAATGATTATTTAAAAGTTTTCATGTAGTTCTTTCAAGCTTATAGATGTGGAACCTGTTGCAAGATGCTTGTCTTGTATGTAACAAAAAGTAATACAGTATTAGGTCTAGACTGTCCCTTTGAACTTTCATTATTCAGACAGAAAATACAAGTAAAAAAAAACATTTCCAATTTACTTATCAAATCTTCCTCTTAGTATCTATCATTAAAATGAAGCTCCTTTACAGAGACGATACTGAGATATGCTCAGAACCGTGCATGTGTCTTTAGCATACTGTAAAACATTGTTACACATTTTTACCATATAGTTCTCAAGACACATGCATGGTTACTGAAAGATAGCTCCAAGCACTCTCACAATGCAGTTATACTTAGGCAACCCAATCAGGACTATGAAATTGTATATGTTGTTTTCAATTAAATGTAAAGTAACATCTGGGGTGAGATTGGGGAAAAAATGCTTGAAAATGATGTTGCACATTATTGAGAACCTTCAAACACCTGATATCCATACAAAAATAATTTTGCAATGTTGTTTTCTATGCATGATAGAGTTTAAGGGCTTCTATTTTGAAATGGCATATCCTTGTCTGCAATTGCTCATGAAAAAGTCACAGACTGGTTTTTATGTAATTATGTTAGGAAGAATTGCACTTTAGAAAATATTCTCAGCATCAGGGACTTTGTTATGTATGGTTATTAAATATGAATATTTAACATGAGCACAATGTTATTGCTTCTCTGAACTTCAGGTCTGTTTGAATAGGTTTTTTGAACAAATATTTATAAAATGAAACATCCCGAAGGGCAGTTCTTGACTGCAGTACAAGACACTATAGTGCAAAAGTCTAGAAGCTCAGATCTATTTTAGAGTAAAAGGTTGTTTGCTATATAAAAAAAAGTTCCATCTAATAAAAATGCTACAAGACCCAAAACAATTCAAGATTGGGTTTTATATTCTTGTTGCTAAAAAAATAAATAGTTGCAATGCAACAATAACACAACATATAATTTACCAAGTCATAATTCTGATCCAGATTTTCCAAACAATTGGATATTTTAACCACTTGCAGTGCCTGTGAACATATTTTCTATATAGCAAAATAAAAAATATACTGCTACGTAAATAAAGAGACAAATTAAAAAATAAAATGTTCTTATTAAAGTCCAGTTCATCATAATTCCCATGCAAAGTGATTTGCATGACATTTCATGGGATTTTTCATTCAAAAACATTCTAATTAATTTGAAAACTCCACAGTAATTAATTTATCAATGTTATTTTTTAAATGCTTTTGTTCGATCTTGACATTAGCAAATGTTAAATTACTGGTCAAGTAAAAATGCCTGAATTCAAAAGAATAGGTATGTTCCCTTTCAATGGTTTTCATCTTTTCCTTTTGTGAAGTTCAGTGAAAACACCCCTTGAAAACACACTTATAAGATGTTTTTTACATGGTGTTGATGGATTGGAATGGGAGCCAGTGTGTGTTTAAGCACTGAACATGAGTTTATTGTGCACCTGCCTTACTCCTACACCATTCTAAATGAGAAAATGGCTGGTGAGCCAATCAGGTGGAGGCAAATGTACCAGTCAATGACCACAACCTTCCTCATATAGAGCAAAACAAGGTTGTTCTGAGGGTGGAACCTAATTTATTGTGCCCCCTTAAACTGGCAATTTTGCTCGTTTACGAGTGCCTGATTAACAACCAGCCATTACAAGTGACTGGTTATTGCTTCCGCGAGCACACAGCAGCAATTAGCGCTGAAAATTAACCAGAGATCAAATCAGGGTGTTAGAAAGTTGCTGTGAAAAGTGCCTTTACATTGCGGTCTATAGGGAACTGTGTGTTCCCTGTAAATATATCTGTATATGAATATATATACAGATATATTTATGTGTTAATATGTGTACATACATTATATACATATATATTTACACTTTGCTTCCATCACCGTGTGACTTAGCCTCTTCGCTGCACTGACGGCATGAGAACGAGGCGCCAATTGGAGCCTATGGAAGCGGGCTCTTGTGAGCGCTAAGCTTCCGTGCAATGCAAACGCGAGGTCACAATTGCATTGCACCTAACTTGTAATACCAGCGCACATTTGTGTGAGCTAATTTTACAGAGTGGAGCGCAAATATTGCGTAATTATATATTGTATATATGCATATTACATGGTGTTACATGCAGTCACTGTAAAAGTTCTGCAGTTACCTCTAGTACAGGCGTACACATATTATTTCTGCAAGGGGGTACATGATTAAAAAACAATAGTGCTACATGAATGGGTTGTGGCCCATGGCCTTAGGTTAGACATACCACATAGAGATTAATACAATAAGCAGCTTTGTAGTGTTATTATCTCTCAAATCTACTCAAACTCTACCAATAAATCAGGGGATGTCCCTTGTCTAGACTGTAACAGATAATTGCAGCTGGAGTGAATGTCTGCAGAATCTCTGTAAAGTCCAATGCACCATACTCTGCAGAACATGAATAGGTGCAAGTGTTTGCACTCTGGGGATGATGCCACTGATTGCTTAAATCATGCTGCAAAGATTCCCCTCTCTCCTCCTCTTCTCAGTTGCTTTACCTTCAAGGATGATTTGTTTTATTAAACTGACTGTCCCCAGCATCTGCAGTACATAATAAAAGTCTGACATAGCAGCCTGCCTGCCTTCTGTGTCCTGCAGATACTCATCATAAGTGTCAGGACATACCAAGGTTAGCGGTCACTGGAACCGCGCACGCTGGCCTAGCCTTGCCAAACACTCTTGGCAGCTGAATGAATGTCACAGAGAATAGACGGGGAATTACAAAGGTTAAACGGAAGACAACCTCTCCTATTTTCTGGAGATGCAGAGGCTCATTTTAAACACTTGTAAAATAAGCACTGCTTGCTTGCAATCATCTACTCACAATTTGGTGTTATCAAATAACACAGCTATTATTTAGCCAGGTCTTGGTAGTTAATATGTTTTACAGCCACAGACTTCTTGCAGAGGAAAATATATGTGTGATTTTATAACAGGATTTGGACCAATATATCTTAATCCAAAAACTTTAATAACAAAAGGGGGGGGGGATTGTATCTGAACATAATCTGCGTCTTTGATTGTCAAACGTTTGTGCTACATGTATGTTGCTTATCAAATATTGTTTTATGGGAAACAAAAACAGAATTTATGTTTACCTGATAAATTACTTTCTCCAACGGTGTGTCCGGTCCACGGCGTCATCCTTACTTGTGGGATATTCTCTTCCCCAACAGGAAATGGCAAAGAGCCCAGCAAAGCTGGTCACATGATCCCTCCTAGGCTCCGCCTACCCCAGTCATTCGACCGACGTTAAGGAGGAATAATTGCATAGGAGAAACCATATGATACCGTGGTGACTGTAGTTAAAGAAAATAAATTATCAGACCTGATTAAAAAACCAGGGCGGGCCGTGGACCGGACACACCGTTGGAGAAAGTAATTTATCAGGTAAACATAAATTCTGTTTTCTCCAACATTGGTGTGTCCGGTCCACGGCGTCATCCTTACTTGTGGGAACCAATACCAAAGCTTTAGGACACGGATGATGGGAGGGAGCAAATCAGGTCACCTAGATGGAAGGCACCACGGCTTGCAAAACCTTTCTCCCAAAAATAGCCTCAGAAGAAGCAAAAGTATCAAACTTGTAAAATTTGGTAAAAGTGTGCAGTGAAGACCAAGTCGCTGCCCTACATATCTGATCAACAGAAGCCTCGTTCTTGAAGGCCCATGTGGAAGCCACAGCCCTAGTGGAATGAGCTGTGATTCTTTCGGGAGGCTGCCGTCCGGCAGTCTCGTAAGCCAATCTGATGATGCTTTTAATCCAAAAAGAGAGAGAGGTAGAAGTTGCTTTTTGACCTCCCCTTTTACCGGAATAAACAACAAACAAGGAAGATGTTTGTCTAAAATCCTTTGTAGCATCTAAATAGAATTTTAGAGCGCGAACAACATCCAAATTGTGCAACAAACGTTCCTTCTTCGAAACTGGTTTCGGACACAGAGAAGGTACGATAATCTCCTGGTTAATGTTTTTGTTAGAAACAACTTTTGGAAGAAAACCAGGTTTAGTACGTAAAACCACCTTATCTGCATGGAACACCAGATAAGGAGGAGAACACTGCAGAGCAGATAATTCTGAAACTCTTCTAGCAGAAGAAATTGCAACCAAAAACAAAACTTTCCAAGATAATAACTTAATATCAACGGAATGTAAGGGTTCAAACGGAACCCCCTGAAGAACTGAAAGAACTAAGTTGAGACTCCAAGGAGGAGTCAAAGGTTTGTAAACAGGCTTGATTCTAACCAGAGCCTGAACAAAGGCTTGAACATCTGGCACAGCTGCCAGCTTTTTGTGAAGTAACACAGACAAGGCAGAAATCTGTCCCTTCAGGGAACTTGCAGATAATCCTTTTTCCAATCCTTCTTGAAGGAAGGATAGAATCTTAGGAATCTTAACCTTGTCCCAAGGGAATCCTTTAGATTCACACCAACAGATATATTTTTTCCAAATTTTGTGGTAAATCTTTCTAGTTACAGGCTTTCTGGCCTGAACAAGAGTATCGATAACAGAATCTGAGAACCCTCGCTTCGATAAGATCAAGCGTTCAATCTCCAAGCAGTCAGCTGGAGTGAGACCAGATTCGGATGTTCGAACGGACCTTGAACAAGAAGGTCTCGTCTCAAAGGTAGCTTCCATGGTGGAGCCGATGACATATTCACCAGATCTGCATACCAAGTCCTGCGTGGCCACGCAGGAGCTATCAAGATCACCGACGCCCTTTCCTGATTGATCCTGGCTACCAGCCTGGGGATGAGAGGAAACGGCGGGAATACATAAGCTAGTTTGAAGGTCCAAGGTGCTACTAGTGCATCCACTAGAGCCGCCTTGGGATCCCTGGATCTGGACCCGTAGCAAGGAACTTTGAAGTTCTGACGAGAGGCCATCAGATCCATGTCTGGAATGCCCCACAGTTGAGTGACTTGGGCAAAGATTTCCGGATGGAGTTCCCACTCCCCCGGATGCAATGTCTGACGACTCAGAAAATCCGCTTCCCAATTTTCCACTCCTGGGATGTGGATAGCAGACAGGTGGCAGGAGTGAGACTCCGCCCATAGAATGATTTTGGTCACTTCTTCCATCGCCAGGGAACTCCTTGTTCCCCCCTGATGGTTGATGTACGCAACAGTTGTCATGTTGTCTGATTGAAACCGTATGAACTTGGCCCTCGCTAGCTGAGGCCAAGCCTTGAGAGCATTGAATATCGCTCTCAGTTCCAGAATATTTATCGGTAGAAGAGATTCTTCCCGAGACCAAAGACCCTGAGCTTTCAGGGATCCCCAGACCGCGCCCCAGCCCATCAGACTGGCGTCGGTCGTGACAATGACCCACTCTGGTCTGCGGAAGGTCATCCCTTGAGACAGGTTGTCCAGGGACAGCCACCAACGGAGTGAGTCTCTGGACCTCTGATTTACTTGTATCCTCGGAGACAAGTTTGTATAGTCCCCATTCCACTGACTGAGCATGCACAGTTGTAATGGTCTTAGATAAATGCGCGCAAAAGGAACTATGTCCATTGCCGCTACCATCAAACCTATCACTTCCATGCACTGCGCTATGGAAGGAAGAGGAACGGAATGAAGTATCCGACAAGAGTCTAGAAGTTTTGTTTTTCTGGCCTCTGTCAGAAAAATCCTCATTTCTAAGGAGTCTATTATTGTCCCCAAGAAGGGAACCCTTGTTGACGGAGATAGAGAACTCTTTTCCACGTTCACTTTCCATCCGTGAGATCTGAGAAAGGCCAGGACGATGTCCGTGTGAGCCTTTGCTTGAGGAAGGGACGACGCTTGAATCAGAATGTCGTCCAAGTAAGGTACTACAGCAATGCCCCTTGGTCTTAGCACAGCTAGAAGGGACCCTAGTACCTTTGTGAAAATCCTTGGAGCAGTGGCTAATCCGAAAGGAAGCGCCACGAACTGGTAATGCTTGTCCAGGAATGCGAACCTTAGGAACCGATGATGTTCCTTGTGGATAGGAATATGTAGATACGCATCCTTTAAATCCACCGTGGTCATGAATTGACCTTCCTGGATGGAAGGAAGAATTGTTCGAATGGTTTCCATTTTGAACGATGGAACCTTGAGAAACTTGTTTAAGATCTTGAGATCTAAGATTGGTCTGAACGTTCCCTCTTTTTTGGGAACTATGAACAGATTGGAGTAGAACCCCGTCCCTTGTTCTCCTAATGGAACAGGATGAATCACTCCCATTTTTAACAGGTCTTCTACACAACGTAAGAATGCCTGTCTTTTTATGTGGTCTGAAGACAACTGAGACCTGTGGAACCTCCCCCTTGGGGGAAGCCCCTTGAATTCCAGAAGATAACCTTGGGAGACTATTTCTAGCGCCCAAGGATCCAGAACATCTCTTGCCCAAGCCCGAGCGAAGAGAGAGAGTCTGCCCCCCACCAGATCCGGTCCCGGATCGGGGGCCAACATTTCATGCTGTCTTGGTAGCAGTGGCAGGTTTCTTGGCCTGCTTTCCCTTGTTCCAGCCTTGCATTGGTCTCCAAGCTGGCTTGGCTTGAGAAGTATTACCCTCTTGCTTAGAGGACGTAGCACTTTGGGCTGGTCCGTTTCTACGAAAGGGACGAAAATTAGGTTTATTTTTGGCCTTGAAAGGCCGATCCTGAGGAAGGGCGTGGCCCTTACCCCCAGTGATATCAGAGATAATCTCTTTCAAGTCAGGGCCAAACAGCGTTTTCCCCTTGAAAGGAATGTTAAGTAGCTTGTTCTTGGAAGACGCATCAGCTGACCAAGATTTCAACCAAAGCGCTCTGCGCGCCACAATAGCAAACCCAGAATTCTTAGCCGCTAACCTAGCCAATTGCAAAGTGGCGTCTAGGGTGAAAGAATTAGCCAATTTGAGAGCATTGATTCTGTCCATAATCTCCTCATAAGGAGGAGAATCACTATCGACCGCCTTTACCAGCTCATCAAACCAGAAATACGCGGCTGTAGCGACAGGGACAATGCATGAAATTGGTTGTAGAAGGTAACCCTGCTGAACAAACATCTTTTTAAGTAAACCTTCTAATTTTTTATCCATAGGATCTTTGAAAGCACAACTATCTTCTATAGGTATAGTGGTGCGTTTGTTTAAAGTGGAAACCGCTCCCTCGACCTTGGGGACTGTCTGCCATAAGTCCTTTCTGGGGTCGACCATAGGAAACAATTTTTTAAATATGGGGGGAGGGACGAAAGGAATACCGGGCCTTTCCCATTCTTTATTTACAATGTCCGCCACCCGCTTGGGTATAGGAAAAGCTTCTGGGAGCCCCGGGACCTCTAGGAACTTGTCCATTTTACATAGTTTCTCTGGGATGACCAACTTGTCACAATCATCCAGAGTGGATAATACCTCCTTAAGCAGGATGCGGAGATGTTCCAACTTAAATTTAAACGTAATCACATCAGGTTCAGCTTGTTGAGAAATGTTCCCTGAATCAGTAATTTCTCCCTCAGACAAAACCTCCCTGGCCCCATCAGACTGGTTTAGGGGCCCTTCAGAACCATTATTATCAGCGTCGTCATGCTCTTCAGTATCTAAAACAGAGCAGTCGCGCTTACGCTGATAAGTGTGCATTTTGGCTAAAATGTTTTTGACAGAATTATCCATTACAGCCGTTAATTGTTGCATAGTAAGGAGTATTGGCGCGCTAGATGTACTAGGGGCCTCCTGAGTGGGCAAGACTCGTGTAGACGAAGGAGGGAATGATGCAGTACCATGCTTACTCCCCTCACTTGAGGAATCATCTTGGGCATCATTGTCATTGTCACATAAATCACATTTATTTAAATGAGAAGGAACTCTGGCTTCCCCACATTCAGAACACAGTCTATCTGGTAGTTCAGACATGTTAAACAGGCATAAACTTGATAACAAAGTACAAAAAACGTTTTAAAATAAAACCGTTACTGTCACTTTAAATTTTAAACTGAACACACTTTATTACTGCAATTGCGAAAAAATATGAAGGAATTGTTCAAAATTCACCAAAATTTCACCACAGTGTCTTAAAGCCTTAAAAGTATTGCACACCAAATTTGGAAGCTTTAACCCTTAAAATAACGGAACCGGAGCCGTTTTTAACTTTAACCCCTTTACAGTCCCTGGTATCTGCTTTGCTGAGACCCAACCAAGCCCAAAGGGGAATACGATACCAAATGACGCCTTCAGAAAGTCTTTTCTATGTATCAGAGCTCCTCACACATGCGACTGCATGTCATGCCTCTCAAAAACAAGTGCGCAACACCGGCGCGAAAATGAGGCTCTGCCTATGATTTGGGAAAGCCCCTAAAGAGAAAGGTGTCTAAAAAAGTGCCTGCCGATATAATCTTATCAAAATACCCAGATTAAATGATTCCTCAAGGCTAAATATGTGTTAATAATGAATCGATTTAGCCCAGAAAAAGTCTACAGTCTTAATAAGCCCTTGTGAAGCCCTTATTTACAATCTTAATAAACATGGCTTACCGGATCCCATAGGGAAAATGACAGCTTCCAGCATTACATCGTCTTGTTAGAATGTGTCATACCTCAAGCAGCAAGAGACTGCTCACTGTTCCCCCAACTGAAGTTAATTCCTCTCAACAGTCCTGTGTGGAACAGCCATGGATTTTAGTAACGGTTGCTAAAATCATTTTCCTCATACAAACAGAAATCTTCATCTCTTTTCTGTTTCTGAGTAAATAGTACATACCAGCACTATTTTAAAATAACAAACTCTTGATTGAATAATAAAAACTACAGTTAAACACTAAAAAACTCTAAGCCATCTCCGTGGAGATGTTGCCTGTACAACGGCAAAGAGAATGACTGGGGTAGGCGGAGCCTAGGAGGGATCATGTGACCAGCTTTGCTGGGCTCTTTGCCATTTCCTGTTGGGGAAGAGAATATCCCACAAGTAAGGATGACGCCGTGGACCGGACACACCTATGTTGGAGAAACAGTACACAATCCCAACACTGAAGCTGCTACAATGCTTATTTCTGTGATGCATGGGTATTGACAAAGACCACAAAATCACATTGTACAAAAAGAGAACATATATTGTACCTGTATCTTGTACAAACAAGACCCCCCCCCCCCATCCCACCTCGAACACAGAGTTAGAAATGGTTTCTTTTATATTGATTTACTGCTGATGCTAAACTATATGAAGAAATAAATTCTGTACACAATCCTGGTACTAATGAGTGTCTGTAAGGACAAAACGCACATTTACTATACCAAAGAAAAAAAATATCTATAGTATGTACTACCCCCAAACATATAGCAGAAGATTTTATTTAGTACCATATTTTACCCAATGTATGTAATATCACCTGCCCATGTAAGGGCAAACGCCATGTGTATGTTCTACTGGGATATATTAAAATCAGTTATACTGTGCAAATATACCTGTTTGTTACTGCATCCCATGCACATCTCAAAGACGGAAAGCTAAGCTCATTTGTATCTAAACCAATTAACCCTTAAAGGTATATACAAGATCCAAAAAGTACTTGAATTATCTAGTGCAGAAACGAATTCTATTCTGAAAACGTATTTTTAGAAAAATAAACAGAAAAATGTTTTTATTCCTTGGCAAACAAGCAGTGATTTGGTAATTAAGTGGTTAATCTATGAATAGTTTAACTGTTTTTTTTTATTATATAATTATTAAATATAATACATGTAAAATGAACTGTTGTTTATATGACAGAGTTCGAATCTAGGAACCATGGATCGTTATATTCTAGTTCTGGCTACTAACTTTTTTTTTCTCTTCTACATAAATACCTACATACAGTTGTTAAACGGCCTCTAATTATCTCATCAGTATTCTGGTTGACTTTCAGATAAATGCGTCAGCCGTTGGCACGTGCAGTTTTATACACATAGGTATACACATTGCACATGTATGGTATAAACTGTATTAATGAATTACAAATCCAGCACCTGAGTTATTTTATCTGCTTTATTCCATTTTGTATATCTCACTTAACCTCCAGTAACTCTATTAAGGATGCAGCTAATAGATCCTGTCATCATTGCACTTTGCTTCATTAGCTGTCTAACTTGACCATAAACTCATTTGTAGATACAACAGCTGGAGTATTGAGTAAGTTCTCCAGTAAACCCGTTCTGGCGTTGGAGAAAAATTTGAGTTATTGTTTTCTTTACTATAAAAGGGCAATAAAATGCTGGCAGAGTACGGCGAAGACAATGTCAAGGAGAAAAAGGGTATTGGTATTTTGGATACTCTTGACTGCTCGGCTTGGAGAGAGAGAGAGAGTTATTCTTGTCACAGATCCTTTTGTCTGTATCTGCTGACTGCTTCCCTGTAGCCAGCAGCATAGTTTAACTGTTTTGTCACCTTCTAACATCACATGCATCAGCTGTCGAGCTTTTGTTACGGGTATTGTAGGACTAATCCACTGAGGCTGTTCTACTGCGCAGTAAATAAAACAGAAACTGCTTCTCAGACAATTCTGCATGAATATTTCAGATGGGTTTTACAACTCTGATTCACAAAACAAAACAAAAGAAAAAAACTTGAACTCTAGATTTTGATACCCCAAGGCTGACAGTGTGCACTGACTCTGGGCCCTAGAACGCACTGTTCCAATTAAGAAAATTAAAAAGTTATTTTTGCTATCTCATGGAGTCTTATTTGTTAATGGGTGAGTTTTAGCAATTATTTTTGACACACTGTACCAACTAGTATAGTAGTGTCAATAAAATCTATTGTTACATTAATTTTGGTAATGTCCTGCAAGTGTCAAAACCTAAACATAAATTAAAAAAATGAAATATAAATATATAATGCATACACCAACATCTTGGACACTTTTCTATCTGATAATAGAGGGGCATATAAGGTCAAAAACCATTATACTAATGTCTTTTGTATTATTCTCCATAAATACCTTTAAAACCATTCTGGCCAACCTCTCCAATAAAGGGCCATAATGTATTTTTCTAAATGAACAAACTTCAAATGATCAACTAATTTTATATATATATATATATATATATATATATATATATATATACACACATATAAAAGCATATAGACAGGATTAGATACATTTTTATTTAGTTCCACACCAAAATTCCAAGAACAAGCCTTTTGCGGAAAATTAGTGCTCTAGTGTTCCGAAGGGTTAAAAGGAGGGTCATATATATGAACTAGGCCACATTATGGTATAGTTCTTAGCTTTCTTTAAAGGAACATTAAACTGTATCTGATAGCATAATGTGTTTAATTATGCGTAGTTAATAAACTTTGCAAAATACTTTCATTTTATTTTGTCGCTTTTTCCTGTTATTGTTTTTCTAAATTCCACTGAGTTTATATAAAGTAATGGGGTTCCTCACAGCCTTTTTTGCAAACTCTATTTTATTGCTTTGTGATTTATATATGTCCCTAATATTCCTCAGCAGAATAGAGAGGTAAATAGGAAACGTAAACGGACAGTATACTATAATATTGTTTTTCCCTTAAAGGGACATGAAACCCAAAATGTTCTTTCATGATTCAGAAAGAGTGTGCAATTTTATACAACTTTCCAATTTACTTCTATTATTTAATTTGCTTTCTTCTCTTGTTATCCTTTGCTGAAAGGTTTATCTAGGTAAGCTCAGTAGCAGCAAAGAACCTAGCTGCTGATTGGTTGCTGCATATATATTGATTGTCTTCGGCTCACCCATGTGCTCAGTTAGAAACCAGAAGTGCATTGCTGCTCTTTCAAAAAATGATACCAAGAGAATGAAGCAAATTTGATAATAGAAGTAAACTGGAAATGTGTTTAAAATTGTATGTTCTACCTAAATCATGAAATAATTGTTTGGGGTTTTATGTCCCTTTAATGTGTTTCCAATTACTTTTTTTACCAGCTGCAGAGTATAAAATGAATGAGATTTGCTTTTTAGGGTTTATTTGTGTATATGAAATAGCTGATTTTGTGTTTTGAAGCCACAACCTAATGGGTTGAGCGTGTAGGTATAATCAGATCTCATTACTTTATCACATTGTGTACATATACCTGCTTCTTTATCTTATATCTGTCCATAAACTAATCATCAGTACTTGGAGAGAACAATGGAAAATTAACATTTTATTAACTTATCTCTTCTATACCCCACTGGGAGTGTAATTTCTTCTACTGACTGTGTTTACACAGCTTGGCTTTGAGACCAAAAACGTTCAGGGTGGGTGTGGATACCACAGGCTAAATAAACTATTTCAAATGGCAATATAAGAGTAATGGAAATACTTGTAAACAATTTAATACACTCCAGCAGGTAAAGTGGATCATTGGGAACACATTAAAGGGGAGAAATTGTCCCTTTAAGTGCAAACATGGAGGCTCATTACTTCATAGAAATAAAACATTTACACTTGTATCTTTAACATTCAACCAACTAATGAAAAATATCTACATATTATTCTAAGTATAATCTTTGCTTTGAATACATTATTATGTCTAGCATGTATTTTCAGTTTAATATCCCTTTAAAGAATTATTACATTTGCTATAAAAGAAATTCAAGAAAAGAATTAAAGTGCAAATAATACAGCTTTCTGATATACAAGGAAGTGACTACATGATACTGGTTGCTATATAATATACAGTATATAACATTCATTATATACATATAAACAGCTGCATGTCAGGCGTAATGAGGCAACAAAAAAATAAAAAATAGCCGAGGAAAGGAGACAGTTCAAGTACTTTACCGAGCATTCATTCACCTTTATGTGCACATGGTGCCTCTGAACAAAGTCTCCTAACCTTGCTGTTTGTCATGTAAATATTGACTGAGGAGAAACCTTTCTCCTGATAGCCTGGACACGTTGTCTTCAACTGGACTTGCCTGGATAATGCTTAGCCTATTTGTTACAAAGTGATATTTTAATTAAGGCCCCCAAAATATCAGTAGTTGTACTAGAGTGTAAGTCTACGTTTCTGTGGCGTTTTTATTACATACACTGTTATCAGAGTTTGAAATGGTGCATATTACCCTATGTACTCCATATATATATATGTGTGTCTTTTTTTAATTGCTCAGTGAATATATATATTTATATTTAAAAGCAATTATTACCTTCTTTCAGGCTCTGGAACCCTTCCTACAAATGTGCGGGAATGCACTACTATTGAAAACCATACAACAGGTGTTTGAACCGGGGAAGCCAGCACAGCAAGTTGTTTAAGTGCATTTATCAACTTTAAAAAAAAATTATATTTACTGGGTGATTTTGTAAAAAAATAAATAAAAATGGCATTTTAACTTGGTACACAACTTAAAGGGACACTGAACCCAAATTTTTTCTTTCATTATTCAGATAGAGGATTCCATTTTAAGCAACTTTCTAATTTACTCCTATTATCATTTTTTATTCATTCTCTTGCTATCTTTATTTGAAAAGCAAGAATGTAAGTTTAGAAGCTGCCCCATTTTTAGTTCATAACCTGGGTTGTTCTTGCTGATTGGTGGCTAAAAGCATCCACCATTAAATAAGTGCTGTCCAGGGTGCTGAATAAAAAACTGGCTGGCTCCTTAGCTTAGATGCCTTCTTTCTCAAATAAAGATAGCAAGAGAATGAAGAAAAATAGATAATAGGAGTAAATTAGAAAGTTGCTTAAAACTGCATGCCCTATCTGATTCATGAAAGAAAACATTTAGGTCTAGTATCCTTTTAAGTGTAGATATTTCAACTAAATTCTTTGGCACTTTTATGTTTAATATTTTCTTGTGGTACATTTTAACTGACATACTTTACTTTATTATATTCACACCTAGTAATTTGTATTCCCTACTGTATAGGCCACAACCTTTCCTGCTGCATAACTACCTCATACTCGGTGATATAGTACTTCCTCACATTTCCTCAGTGATACCCCACAGCTTCAAAGTGTGACCCTGTTTCCTCATTTTCTAACACTTCACTTTCTCTGCAATATGATTTCCTCTTTTTTTATATAAGGAATCCAATGTGTGAAAAAGTTATCAAGCCAACCTTTCCTACATTGAAGGCTGAGATTAGACAAACATTTTATAGGCCAGACTCAATATGCCAGCAATGTAGGCTTCTACTGTCTGCTTGAGAGAAAAAAGTGAAGGTGTCTTGTGCCACTTAGGATGTGTCTAAAAACGACTGGGGAATTATGTCTCTATACAAGTGAGATTCAAGTATTTGTTGCTTACTGGCTGATATGGACAACTCCCACATAAAATTGTGGTTAAAGAGTTAAAAAAAACCAAAAAGAAAATGCTCTAATATGTTAGAGAATTGTATTATTGTACTATTGATTGTATATAACTATGGGGTCAATGGCAACACTTTAGAAAAATGTATCTAATTGTTTACAACAGAAAATCACTATAAAAGTCTATAGGGATTCAGATAAATCATTTGATGAGTTTTTTCTACAGGATTGTGCTTAACCTCTATGTAATTAACCCCTACAAAGGGGGTTAAGCATATATTTAGTCAGCTCTAAAGCAGCAATGCACTACTGGGAGCTAGCTGAGCACAAGTGGTAAACCAAATAAAAGAAACAATTGTGCGTAGCCATCAATCACCTGCTAGCTCCCAGTAGTGTATGCATTGTTTCTGCTTAGGACACGTGCATATGTTTTTCAACAAAGGATATCAAGAGTACAAAGTAAATGTGATAAAACAAGTTAATTTAAAATTGGCTTAAAATTACATGCTGTTTCCAATTTATGAAAGTTTAATTTTGACTTGTCTATCCCTTTAATTCGGCACAGGAAGGAACAACCATTAAAAAACGTAATACATTTCTAATTTTCATTTAGATTAAATAGTCACTGCATCAGGGAGCGTGTATCTTATATGCATAAAACATATACAGTAAAATTATATTAAACCCTTGTTTGCCTAAAGATGCTGCAACACATTTCTAAAGTGATACCCAGCTACACTCTCTGGGTGCCAAGTGGTTAATGATTTTTTTAAAAAAACAAAACATTTTGGAATGTAACAAAGTAATGAAAAGTAACCTATTTTATAAGAAGCTCCTATTATACAGATATATAATTAAAAACCATTAAAGGGACAGTCTACCCCAGAATAATTATTGTTTTAAAAGATAGATAATCCTTTTATTACCCATTCCCCTGTTTTGCATAACCAACACAGTTAAATTAATATACTTTTTACCTATGTGATTATTTTGTATCTAAACCTCTGCAAACTAGCCCTTATTTCAGTTCTTTAGACAGACTTGCATTTTAGCCAATCAGTGCTGGCTCCTAGGAACTCCACGTGCGTGAGCACAGCGTTATCTATATAAAACACATGAACTAACACCCTCTAGTGGTGAAAAACTGTCAAAATGCCATGAGCTAAGAGGCGGCCTTCAAGGTATAAGAAATTAGCATATGAACCTCCTAGGTTTAGCTTTCAACTAAGAATACCAAGAAAACAAATCAAAATTGGTGATAGAAGTAAATTGGAAAATTGTTTAAAATGACATGCTCTATCTAATTAATGAAATTTTGTTTTGGACTAGACTGTCCCTTTAAAATGTAACATTATTTTACAATTAAAGCATAATTATTCTACTTTAACTGCAACTTCAAAATGTAACTGTAACTAATAAGTTTTATCAAATAAAAATACACTCTATCATGAAAGAAAAAGTTGGGGTTTAATTTCCTTTTAAAAGCTAAATCTGTTTATTTTGATTTGGAAGCTAATACTGTAGGCAGTGTATGTATATTTACAAATGGCCCTTAAGGACTGATTGCTCACTGGCTGAAAAGCAGAACTTTATTTGTGAACACCAACACACATCACAAACGCAAACATGTTCTCAGTACAACATCATCTGCTGCAAACTGCTGCAAAAGATTTTTGTTTCACTGCTGAGCCCATTTTCTTGCCAGCAGTGTTGATGTATTACATTGATGAATTGTTATCATCATCCGAAGTTTATCAATGTGTTTATCTCTTTTGTATAACACTTCTATTCATAACATAAGTAAAATATTTTTTAGAGGCATCTGTCCATCTTTACTTTGTAAATTCTTGTCATTGTTTTTTCCAACATTAATATTTAGCTTATGTTCATGCGTTATCTAGTTCAAAGTTCCAGCAGTTTTATCAAACGTATTATTTGTTTTTCTTGTTAGTATACTTTTAATGAACCCACTAGATCTTTGATAGTTAACTAGTACAGTTTATAATAATGCACCAATTGTGACTAGTTATAGAAGACAAGGATTAAAAATTGTGCCACTGTGTCATTGATTAAAAACCCTCTAAGGGGACAGTCTAGCTACAATTAAACTTTAATAATTCAGATAGGGCATTCAACTTTAAACAACTTTCCAATTTACTTTTATCATCAAATGTGCTTTGTTTTCTTGGTATTCTTTGTTGAAAGCTAAACCCAGGTAGGATCAAACTGATTTCTAAACCGTTGAAGGCCGCCTCTTATCTCAGTGCATTTTTAAAGTTTTTCACAGTTAGACAGTGTTAGCTCATGTGTGTCATATAGATAACATTGTGCTCACTCCTGTGGAGTTATTTATGAGTCGGCAGTGGTTGGCTAAAATGCAAGAATGTGAAAAGAATTAGATAAGGGGCAGTCTGCAGAGGCTTAGATACAAGGTAATCACAGAGGTAAAACGTGTATTAATATAACAGTGGTGGTTATGCAAAACCGGGGAATGGGTAATAAAAGTGATTCTTTTAAAACAATAAAAATGTTGGAGTAGACTGTCCCTTTAAGGATGTCACCATTTTGAAACCTAGGTTTTACTGCAGGTATCTGAAGTAGAGTTGCTGAACATGTGTAAACACATCAGCCCTGGAATACAGGGAAAGCTAGATTTCAACATGAAGGCACTCATGATAAGAGGGAAGTGAGTAATAACCTCAATACTCTGCTTATGTATTTAGTTTTCAATGTTCCTTTAACAGGATCCTTCAACCTTCATACTAGATACTAGATTGTATAGAGTGACTTTTGTAAACTGATTTAGTTTATGACAAGTAGATAATAACACATTATTTATTGTCAGCTGTGTAGCCTGTCTTTAAGTAGGACAGCCCACTTCATGTATCCAGAAGCAGTATTAGTTTTCATTAGAGGTCAAATTATGCATGATGCAGCTGAGACAATTAAATGTTAGCTGATATTTAAAAGAAAAAGAAAACTAAATGTAGGTTATAAAACTGATTTTAAATATTGTTTAACAACGCACTAAATCAACTTAATAAATAAATCATTTCTATTAACCTGAGTAGAGTCGAGGACCATTTTTTTAAAAAGATAAACATTAGAGCTGCTGGGGGCATTGATGAGACAAACACAAGGCTATATGTATTGGATAAAGGAAGCTTATTGTACCTTAGGGGGAAATAAAATTTACAACAAAAGTCTCAGATGGTTCTATTGTGTATTGTGTACAGATGAAAAATATCTGAATTTTCAAAGAGTATTTCAAGTAGAGAATGATTAATCATGCAGGGAATTCAAACAAAAAGAGGGAAGCACAGAAAGGTGTCATAAGAGGTGAAGAGATGTCAAAAGAGGTAATGTTCAGAGTGGAGGTGATAGTGACTGGATGTGAACATGGAAACAAAGACTGGTATAGTGAGGAAGTGTAAGCTTTTATATTTAGAAACCAGGGCCTAGTTTCCAATGATGTGGTAAACTGTGGAAACTGGTGATAAAAACATGTATCTCCATTAAGAGTTGAGGGAGTTTTTTTATGTTACCACCAGTTTACCACCTCCATGGAAACTAGGCCTTGGAATATTAATAAAAACCAAACTTTTGTGATCCATCAACCACTTTTGTTTTTATTCCAAACTTGGGCCCAGTTTGCATTGAGCTGGTAAAGTTTGGAAACCGGAGGTAACATGAAAATTCTCTGTAGATTTTAATGGCAATAAATGTTTTTTCCCGACAGCTTCCAGACTTTACCATCTCAATGGAAACTCGGCCTAGGTTAGAGATGACACAGTCAAACTAGCCCTTAGAATGTATGTGTTGCATGCAGTGCAGGGTTATTTCATACAAACATTCTATTCAAAATACATTTACCTTTGTAAAATGCATACTAGATATAAGAACAAGAATACTAACAAATATCACTATTAAAAATGTTGCTACTAGATATATTAATTTAACATTGCAAGAAGTGTAGGTGTACAAACTTTCAGATCGGTCCCTTCATCAGTAGAGGGTTGCTCATGCACATGTAAAATAAACATATTAATTAAATAACTCAGCACCAGCTGATGCAAACTGGAATTGGACAACTCCAGGACACCTCCACCAGATACAAAGCCATGCCAGACATCGCTCTAAATCAAAGTGGGAGCCAAGGGGAGTAGAATACGGTTCACAGTTAACAGAACCGACAAAAGCTGTGCGTCTGTGTACTTATGGTAGTCATAGTTACCAACACCTCTTCATATCACCAAGTAAATAAGCTATCCAGGATAATATTAATTCTAATTCAGAGCATAAGTACCCTAGTGATAAAAAAAATATCATATGATATATGAAATACAAAACAATACAGCCAAAACATATTATACATAATAGGTATTAAGGATCATCCTATAGGATTCTAATGTCGCACAAAGTAATTATGAGAAAGGGAAAGTCATTTTCTTGAAATGTCAATAAACTGTTTACATTGTTATTTGAGGGCAGCTTATTGTGTAATTATTACATACAATTGCTATTAATACAATTGTAAATTGTGTGTGGGTGTATAGATAGATAGATATATGATAGATAGAATTCAACTCTATTTCTAGGAAGGATTACATTCTCTTTTAATATAACAGACATTTAGAAATAAGTAGTGTTCTGTTTAGTTAAATTCAGTAGCATTCTGTAGACATTAATTTAACAAAATCAATAGTCTGTGAGCTGTAGTTGTGTTACAAGATAAAGCTGGCCAGATACTTGACAAACAGAGCAGAGTTTTCTAATCCAGATAAAGTTGCTTTCTGAACAGGTCAGTGTGTTGCAACCAAGGTTGAAAAGCTATGTGGCCTTCAAACAATCTGCCCACATCTACTGCAAAGCTTGACAAATATACTTTATAGTGATAAGGTTAGTTCTGGAAAGATATATACATATATATATATATATATATATATTATTTTTTTTTTATATTTCCGTAACCAAAAGATAAATTGGAAAAGAGAATCATTTTTCAAGAATTTCTGTCAGCAGGTTTCCATCTATTTATTTATTCTTTGCTTATTATTCTTAAAGCTGACTTCTTATGAGGTGGTGTTTGAAAAGTTGTGCTTATTTGATTTGGGGTAAAAACAAGGGTAAAGGTCACATTCGGTCAGCGCAGTCCCAGAGGGGTTAAAGAGTCACTTTGTTTCTCCCCATGTGACTTTCAGGCGATTGGAAGGGGGGACAGACATCTGCTCTTTAGAAATACAAGGAGATAAAAAAAAGCACAAGAAATGTGAAGATGAATAAATGAACAAGCATACACAAAAGGAGCTTAGATTTGGGCATTCTTGTCTGGCAAGGAGGCAGTCACTAAGGCTAATGAAGCATTGGTGATATGGGACGAATGCCAGTGTAACAAAGAAGATGTGCATCAGTTCTGCAGATGTGCCAAATCCCCCAGAGTAAAATAATGACATAATCACCATCAGTGTCACAGACCAGACTGTACACAAGGTGAAATGGGAGAAAATAAATAAAAGGCTTTAAGGCCTTCACTGCACACACGTAGAGAGGAATTTTTCTTTCATGCCATCTCTAAAGACTAAAGAGAAACAGAAATGGTTTTAGAAACTCACCTTGTAATAATTATGTTCCCTGAAAATGTGTAATATTTTTTTTTACAAAATGCATTTCAAAAAATATTTCTGGCTTGTAAAATCAAGCTATTTATTGATCAAAATACACCTCAAT
This sequence comes from Bombina bombina, assembly GCF_027579735.1. Classification (NCBI taxonomy): domain Eukaryota; kingdom Metazoa; phylum Chordata; class Amphibia; order Anura; family Bombinatoridae; genus Bombina; species Bombina bombina. The sequence continues at coordinate 1,123,119,575 of NC_069502.1, read as the reverse complement.
CCATATTAAATATGTTTTGGTATTGTTAAGAAGCATCAGCCAACATGTTAGGCCCAGGCAAAACACATTTACACATGCATTTATTCATTTGCAATTGAGAGGTCCTAGAAAGCTTTGGAGACATTTTTGAAGATAAACACAATGACTCTGGAAACCGGTATATTAAATATTTTGTCGAGATGGAAAGGAGCGGTGAAACTGAAAAAGCTTTAAGTGGCCTTAATTACCTGACAACAGCTCTTACTGAATAAGTTAGGTGTTTGTGCTAGGGCAGCTGTGTGTTTCATAAGTGACTTATGTCAGCTTTAAAGTGAATGTCTGCTTGAGAAAGTGAAAAACAAAACAATAGCTAGCAACCCTGAAGATAATATGGAAACAAAGCACTTGGCTTCACTAGTGTCCCTTTTCATTGCTTCCAATTAAAGATTCATAAGAATAACTTTAATTTTTTATGAGACTTTTTTGCATTACTGTATTAGCTATGTCTATGTACGATAGTATCTACGGTTTCTTCTTAAGTACAGAAAACCTGTTGCATGAACAATTGGCAAGTGCACCGTTTAACAGAGATAACATTCTGTGCTGAAAATAAACTCCTGCTGATTTCTGCAGATTTGTAAAAAAATAAATAAATAAAAAACACAAAAAAGAAATCTTTTTTTTTTTTTTTACATGTCTAATTAATGATAATTAGTAATATATATATATTAAATAGTTCTGTTTTCAAACACAGCAAATAGTTTAACTATGGAGTTGCAAATGCTGAGTCCATTTCTGACATTTTAAGGAATTTTATTTAGTAAAAAGAAGTTGAAACTTTACTTGCCCTTATTTTATATCCATTTGTCAGATTTATTTTAAATCATCAACACACACATAAAAGAAATATATTTCTTAGAACATTTTACAAAATGTAAGTTCCAAAAATTTCAAACTGATAAAGTTAAATATAATGAAATCAATATAGATTTTTCTTTTCTTTTTTTGCTTGTATATCTTTTATTGGTAATTATTTTTATATATATACATCTATGAGATAAACGTAACATACGTTAGGAACTTTAAAAAGTAAAACTGGTGGATTTATGTCACGCTAGTGTTTGTTTATTTTTTCAGGTTATTAGCTGTTTTGCATGTTAATTTATTTTAACAATGGTTAACTCACTGGTTGCTCTGGCATTAGTGTAATGTGGGTTTTGCAAATTATCAGCACATCTGAACAAATTCATCACATGATTTTTTTCAAGGTGGCCCTGAACAGTTTGGCTAATTATACATTGCAGTTTTCAGACATAAATACAGTTTGTTTTTTTTTCTGAACACCTTAGTTGCTTTATTTTTAGACATGAGAAAACAGTATTAGTATTTGTAGTGCTTAATTACAATATAAAGAGCTCAGACTAAGAGTTCCTAAAATTATTCATTATCATTTCCAGTTTGAAAAGTGGAGATTTGTGGAAAAAAAAAATATTTGAAAATAATTTTTTCCAGCATAGATTTCCATGTGGAAACTAATACACGGGATTAAAAAAATTACATATTTTTTTTTTACTGCTATTGATAAGCCTTTGTGGAAGGAAGAAGGGAAGTAGACGTAAATATCAGACAATGGACATCAACTGCTTGCACTGTCTTTGAACTTTCCTCATCTCTGAAGGACAATTAATTATGAGGGCCTTAGGGTAGGTCACAGCAAGCCTACTGTTGGCCTTGCTATCCAGCCACAATCTGTATTTGTTAAATGGATGTGACTGTGAGGTGCCAGCGAAACACTTGACAAAAATCGCCAATGCATAAAAAAAAAAAGAGGTGGGAAATTGTGAAGGAAAAAAAAGGTTTGTTTTGTATGAGGTTGTCATTGCATAATTCTATTTGGAATGTGAAATCACCCATACACAAAACACAAGAACTTTTTTTTTTTAAGATCCACAGGGTAGGTTACAGCCAGAAATGACTTCTCTGCAGGTCTATTAAAACATGGTCTTTTCACCAAATCATTTCACAGATGCAAAACAGACAAACACAAAGAGTTTAGACTTTTCTCCTACATTAAATAGAGTAACTGATAAGGTCAGACATATGATACCTAAAGACATGAATCTGTGAACTCTTGAAGTCAAAGGACTTCTCTGTGCACAATCTTTCAAAGGAAATAGATCACAGAACTCCACTGAATCCCCTTTAAACTTTATGAAGCAGGAGGAGAAAAAGCTCTAAGTAGGAAGCTTGACAGAAGAGCCTTGAACTTTTTTCTGAAGGAAAGATGAGACCCTCCCTATGCTGCCACAAAACATCTTTTTTTTCCAAAGGCTCTTCTGAACTTTGATATCTGCCAAGACACTGCTATTGAAAGCTGTATAATTATGTGCTATAGCCACTGTAGAAAAAGCTTTGTTCACCTCAACAAAGAACAATAAGAAAAGTAAAGCAACATTACAGTGTATCTTTTTCTTTAAGGATGCTGAAAAAAAGGTCACGATATGGTAGAACTAATAGAGCTGTTGAGTAAGGAGAATTAGACTATATCTCACAGGGCTTCAATTGGAGCCAATGACAAAAAAAGACAAGAGGGAACCACAAACGTAATAACTGACATTAAAACAAAGATTACAAACCACTTTGCCCACTTTATTATATTGATGAACATCTACTGTACAAAGAAAAGTGTTACAAAAAGGTAATTGTTAGTAACAGAGAAAAAAGCCTTGATATAAAGCACATACTGTTTTATATCTGTTATTGCTGTAATGTTCAGGATATCTTAAACAGTAGGAACTATTTGTGATACAGCAATCTAGTTACAAAAATTGACCATTTTCACACTATTTTAGCACAGATAGCTTAAGACAACACAACCACCAGCTGAACTATTTTTGCTGAAAACTATATACTTGCAAAGTACAAAAAAGTGAGGCATGATTCTCCAGTGTCTACATAAATAATGTATACAAAGGTTTAGTTAAAATAAATGATATTAAATAACTCAGTGGTTTTTATTTACATGCTCACATAAGTAAGTTACAGTTCTAGTTCTCCATGTGAAAAGGTGAAATGCAGTAGGCTAAATATATGGGGGGCACAGCTTATATTGTGGTGATTATATAAATATAGCCAGTCAGTAAGGTAGCGTAATTGCTGTTTTCAGCAAGGAATCTAGATTATGATATTGAAATCTTTTCAGTCAACACCTGCAGCTGCGACTATTACATCCAGTGTAGTTATAGCCCTTATGTATGGTAGACTAGAGTATTTATGTTGCTATTCTCCCATGTTTTAATTTAAAGGGATATAAAATGCAGATTTGCTTCCACATCAAGTATACACTTATACAAAGTAAAATACATTGCAATGTACTTTAATTAATTAATTTAACTATTTTTACTGTGTCTGATTTTTTTTTCTCTCACAATTCCTGTAAAAGGGTGAAATGTAAACTCCAGACTTCTGAACCTTGACCCTGCTACATTCTACATAAGGACTCCTTAATCAGTGTAGGAGCTCATTAATTTATATTCTTAATTGGCCATAGCAGAGGAAATAAATTAAAAAGGTTTCTAAGGATATGTTTCTAGACTGCAAAACCATGTACAGTAATTTGTAATGCATTTTCTAAAAGTACATAAACTTTGTAACAAATGAGTTTCATTTCCCTTTAGCGAAAATATGTCCTACATGTTAAAAACTGGAGATTCTGTGTTTTAAATGGGATTAAATGATTAATTTTCTAGCATATTTTAGTATGTGTTTTTCCTCAGAATAGGATAAATTGTAGATACAGGCATGATAGAGTTTGTAGTTCTTTATAAATACATTATATTATTATTATGTTTTTCTAAACATGCTTTTGCAATATTCTTGACATTAGGAATAAATTGGATCATGTGTAAATTATGACTACACATCAGTGTTTAGAAGGACATTGAATCATGCCACGGACATCTGAGAAATTAGACGCAACAAAAGCTCAGTAGTTCTAATTTTTTAACCACTATGGCCCCAGTAGCAAATCATCTGAAAGATTACATAATTTGACAAAATTAGTTCATGGTGAGAATAGCTTAATACTAGACCCTCTGGGGGTGAATAGCGGGGGAATATAAGCTCAGCTACTTTTCAGTTTTTACCTTTTTAAATAAAGATGTTGTATGGTGGCATAATGTGGACTATCACATGGTAGAAATAGTTTCCATCCACCAGTCCCTCAGGAACTACATGTCGAAGTGCAGTGGTTGTTGTGTGTTTGCAACAGACATGTCACATTATTCTTGAAAGGTGCTATATGCAACAAGAAGACATTAATTAGTTCTGAATAACTTTCATCGGTATGTTGAATTATTTTGCATATTCTTTTCGGCATAGGTCAAATTTTAAATGAAAGCAAGGAGACAAGTTCATCTAAAATACTGGTAATCAACAGAGGATAATGTGAACCATTGTATTCTGCTGTTGTAAGCACCTCTGAGTCTTGGCCATAAGGCTACAGCTAAAATGACAGGGCCAAAATCTTCTTCAGCATCTAATTTGACTTTGCTTTTAACTGCTTGAAATAGGGCACACTACAGGGAACAGCAACTCAGTGACACGGCATATGACGGGACGTGTTCACTGCTTAATCATCTCTAGTACTTAACCTATAATACAAGTGTAACTGAAAGTCAAGTTTATTTCAAAAGCACACAGGGGTAGATTAGCCATAAAATTCACAAGTTGGGGATTACAATGTAATAACTCCAGAATTTAAATAACATTGAAAGATCAGCAAACTGCATCAGGAAGGAACTCACAATGCTAAATATAACAAAGGCTTAGTTTTCTTTTAAAAAGCAGACTTTTTTATTATTATTATTCTTTAATGCAGGTTTGTGGAGCAAGGTTAAAGCTTCATATAGTAAAATGAGCAAGGACACAGAAACAGAATATTGCATGGGTCCTGCTCTCTGTTACACACACTGTAAGCAGATAACTCAGCCTGCTATGTGTGATAAAATAAATGGTATAGCAAAGCAAAATGCATTTTGCAGCTAATGCAATGGCTATATAATTTATAGGAGCTGAGCAGCATGCACGTGTCTATAACAGTCTATGGCAGCAGTGTTTGCATAATATTTCTATAAAGAATGTTGCAAATACTGTTGCCACTTGCCTTACAAAATGTGCACGCTCCTGACCTTACCTAAGATTACTCTTTCAGCTTTATAGAGAGATATATTTTTATTACATACTGTATATGTAAATAGCTTAACAAAGGAGACAAGGAAGTATTTTTAAAAGAAGGGGAAATGAAGGAAAAGGGTCATTTTTTGAAACTCAAAGCCGGGTGACAGGCTAAATGAAAGGAAACAATGGCTTACAGAGACGACGATGGGTTTATCCATAAGGTATGATAGAAGATCAGACAGTAAAATAAACATCTTGTGTGCAAAAAAAGTGCTGTTTGGTTTCCAAAAAAATGTCACTGACAGAAACTGGCTTCCTGGACAGACCACTAAATTGTATTTTCAAGTTTCTTTCTTTATAAAGGAAATGTTATTATTTAAAACTCATCATTCCCAAAAATGACAAATGGTTATATTCATAGGTCTAGATTACAAATGGAGCCCAAACATTTAGCGCTATTGTGCATTACATTGCTCTGAGCACAGTCAATAGTGATTCTATTTTTGCCCAGTAATTTTTTATCGCTCAAGCAATAGTGTAGGGCGCACTACAGTCTGCATGTCGGATAACACTAGATCCTTTGCATAACAGACTATGGGGATGTGCAGTGAAATTATTGTTGGATATTGCTCGAACACTAAGCTAATCGTTTGCAAGAAGTGCATTTTTTTTATGTAGTTCTGTGCTATACTATTAATAAAAAAATTCTGCCATTAGTGAAATCACGCCGACCCTCGCAAAAGTAGACCTCGCTCATTTCTATAAAAAAGTAATGAAGCTTTCTGGAATGCACAATCTCACAGTGGATAGCAAAAAAAAAAAAAAAAAAGCAAACAAATTCCCAACAAATCCAAATCCAACTCCAGCATAATTTATCGTACATTTGATTCTGTTTTTGCAGACGTCTTTTCAATTTTGTAACATTTTTTAATGTAATTTTAACTTTTGTAATTACATTGTGGATTAAATATGATATTTAGTGTGTACATTTAATTCAACGTTTCCTGTGTAAAATTGAAACTCACATTTTCTTCCTAAGTTTAATAAAAATTTGAACGTGCAGATCAAAAAAACTCTCAATAACTTTCCAATGTATTTCTGTTATCAAATTTGCTTCTTTCTCCTGGTATTTATTGTTCAACTTTGTGGAAGGAGCAGCAAGATGAACACATTGGGGTTTATTTATGTAGGTGCAGACAGACATAATCCGCTATAGCGAATCATGTCCGCCGCACATCGATAAATGCCGACAGCATACGCTGTCAGCATTTATCATAGCACCAGCAGTTCTTGTGAACTGTTAGTGCAATACCGCCTCCGGCAGATTCGCGGCCAATAAGCCACTAGCAGGGGGTGTCAATCAACCCGATCGTATTCGATCGGGCTGATTGCTGTCCACCACCTCAGAGGACCGCTGCTTCTTAACTTCTGCCTCAGTCGAAACTGAAGCAGAGAGGGTCGGAAGCAGCAATTGGGAAGTTGTTCAAAACCGCACGCTCTTTCTGGATCATGAAAGTTCAATTACGACTTTACTGTCCCTTTAAGCTTAGCACACATAAGAAGTAAAAGAAATCATAAAAATAAATGATTATTGCACCTCTTTAGTACACTAACCATTACAATTAATAGAGAGTTAAAAAATAATAGCTGGTAGCTCCCTATGCTGTAGTATTTTCTTGTCTTCACTGCAATTTCAGCTGTTCCAAAAATGTCATTGATTATAAGATGGGAAATACAAAAATGAGATATCTTCTGCCTTTTCAGGTCACTGGTAACTGGGCATTGATTGCCATAGTCAACCCTTAACTTCTGATGCTGTTTGCTGGGATTGGAATTTACGTGACTGTATATTTACAAATAACACATTTTTTTATTTGATTTATGAAAGCTGATGTTTTCAGCGCTTCATATTGCAGTATTGTGCGCCAGTAAATTGACTTTTCTTTCCTTGGTTTATTGAATAGACTGCTCTGAAAGTCAGACAATACTGTTAGTGGACCTCAGTGTGTGCCATCATCCTATCTCTGTATAACTGCTAGCAAGAGTGACATTACAGAGATAGAGTAAAGAAAAAAATCTATGCACTTTTTCGCCTTTTAGGTTTTCATAGTTTATCATATCACTGTTGTTCGCATGAACATAAATGCTTTCGGATCTTTTCTACTTAAAACAAAAGGATTTTTTTATATTTCTAATTTATTCACCCCCTTTTCAAGACATCCAACACCTGACACTTCTCTGACGTTCAGAGACTCTATTCTCAGCACCTCACCCCAGGTCCGCTGTCTTGGGGTCACACTTGACTCAGAACTCACATTCAACCAACATATACAAGCACTTACAAATTCCTGCCGTGCACACCTACACAGCATTTCCAGAATTCGTCCCTTCCTTACTCAAAAAACTACAAAAATACTAATTAATTCCCTCATTTTGTCACGCATTGATTATTGCCATCTACTTCTAAATGGCCTTCCAAAACACCGCCTTTCGTCCCTCCAATTTATTATGAATGCTTAGGCTAGACTCATCCACCTAAGTCGCTGTTCTACACAACTGCTCCACTCTGCCAGTCTCTATACTGGCTCCCCATACACTCCAGAATACAATTTAAAGTATTAATCCTAACTTACAAAGCACTCAACAGTCTAACTCCCAACTACATTTCCGGTCGCATCTCCAAAATTCCCTATCCCGTCCTCTTTGTTCAACCTCTGACCTATGTCTCTCTACTCCTGTTATCTCTACATCCCATTTCCGCCTCCAAGACTTCTCACATGTCGCTCCTGTCCTCTGGAACTCTCTACCCGGCTCCATAAGATTGTCTTATATAGCTACAGAAGCTCCTTGAAAACACACCTAATCAGAGAGGCTTACTATCTCTTCTCCATCTCTCATCCTAACCAAAATAATTCTTGAACTGCCTGACACTCACTGCTACAACTACAATCCATGTGACAAGCTACCCCAAAGCTTAGGTCTCTACACCCACCCTCAACCTGTAGACTGTGAGCTCTCTAGAGCAGGGCCCTCTTCCTCCTGTACTAGATTTGTTTAGTTTGTTATGTTTTATATTTTATCACAAATCCTTGTCATTGTATACCCCTATCTTTGTTCCCAGAGCTGCGGAATTTTGGGGCGCTATACAAATAAATGATAATAATAATAATATTCCAATCTTGCCATCTTCTTACCAGGTTCGTGTGGTCTGATAAACCAGTTTCTTATTCCAAACCATAACAATGTGAAATTTCTTCTATTATAAACATCCAGAAAACCGTTAAAGGGAACACATGTCAATAGGCTGCTTGCACAGCGCAAAATGTTATTGTAAAACACTTACACGCCTTTTTACACGCTCCCAAGTTCATAAATTGGTTGGTATTTGGCAAGCAAGTGTGCACATTACCAATCAGGATATGTGAAGCCTACAAGATTGAAAAAATATTAAAAAAAAAGGAAAAAAAAAATGTTTCCCCCCTTTTTATATTGCAAAGTGTATTAAAATAATTTAAAGCAACTTAACAGGGTTTAAAGGGATATCACGTCAGCCTAGCAAATAATAGGGCACTGCAATGGAAGGGAGATTAAATCTAGATCGACATATAAATTTAACCCCTACAATGCTCTTTAACAGTGCCAAGGGATAGAATGGTTTTGAGTTATTTCTTGAAACAGTACTGTTCTTTATCTCATACATATCAGATATTCCAATGTAATGAAGGTGGGATGGAAATGCTGTCTTAATAATCGGTTGATTTTCGTATGGTGTTGTGTGGTGTTATCTATAAGAATCGAACCCAATGTAATTGAAACAACAAATATAATATTTCTTAAACTATGTATAAATAAGGTACTATCACTTCTATTATAAGCTGTTTAACCCTCCTACCCTAGTTATTTATTAATTATACCTCTGTATATTGCTTTGGAATCTGTTGGCCCTCTATAAACATAATAATAGTATAATATCATTGTAAAAAATGTACTACATCTCCACATTTGGCATTCAAACCTATAATTCAACCAGAACATATACTGTGTGGCAATTTATTGCAGGCCTCATTGGCAGCCAGTGGGTTAATTTCAGTATATTTGAATAAAGTGTAACAGAATGTTTTACACTTTCAGATTTGATGCAGAAAAAAAAAAGCTCAATAAAATAAGTGTTTGCAATTCTTTAGGCATCTGTTGCTGTCTTTGCCTTACTGATATATCTGGGCCCAAACAGCAGATTACAACCCCAAATTAGCTATGACCGCAAAGCTGACCAATTAATTTTAATTAGTTGTAAGAGCAACAAACCTGGCTATCTGCTTATGCACAAGACATGCTGTGTTTGTTCCTTCTAGCTCTTGTGAATGTTCTCACAAATGTCAGATGGATAGTTGATTTTACAGTTGATAAAAGAGATAACAAAACCATAATGCAAGATATGTACATACCTCAAAGTCATTAGCTTTATTGTAGTGCATGTTCAGTGCCCGATACAGCTCACAGTCTCTAGTGATGGAGAGGTCTTCAGTGCTTGTGACCCCATCATTAATGGCTTGCCGGGCATATTTCTCCATCTGAATGTAGTAAAACTCACGGAAATTGCTAAACCACTTGATGAGCTGGGAGGTAATGCATCTGTTGAACTGCAATATGGAGGGAAGTGAAATAAATTCATAAGCAATAGAAATGATTTGGATAAAAAATGCATACAAATTCTATGAGATTGATTTATATAAAGTATGACGCTGGTCTTTCTATGGGGGGTGTTTTCTAATAGCGCGGTCTCGCAGCTGGCGGCAAGACATTCGCAATTACAGGCAGACAATCCCTTAACGACCAGCAACGTACAGGGTAAATTGTGGTTGTTAAGGGGTTAAAGGAACATAAGTTTAATTGTTCAGATAGAGCAGGAATGGCCAACTGATGGCCCATAGGTTAAATGTGGCCCTCTGCGCTAGTGTTTTGTGGCCCCTGTAACAAAACAGAATTAAGAATGTGTGCCATATCTTTTGTGGCCCCAGTAAAAGGCATGTGCTTTGGAGGCTTATCGTGGGGCCCTTAAAGAGACATGAAACACAATTTTTTTAATGATTCAGATAGAACATGGAATTTTAAACAAAATTCATTTCTGTTATCCTTGGTATATTTTGGGGCATAAGATTAGGAGCGTGCAAGTGGCTTGAACACTATATGGAAGTAGTTTTGCGAGAATTTTATCCATTAGCAAAAGCACCAGATGGCAGCAATATTTCCTGCCATGCAGCGCTCCAGAAACCTACCCAGGTATCTCTTCAACAAAGAATATCATAGGAACAAAGCAAATTTGAAAATTAAAGTAAAATGGAAACGTTATGTTCTGTCTAAAAAACAAGAGAAATGTGTTAAAAAGATGGTCATCATAAAGATAGAGCATGCAATTTTGAGAGATTTTTGAATGTATTTGTTGCATCAATTTTACTTTATTTTCTTGGTATCCTTTGTTGAAAAGCAGACCCAGGAAGGCTCAGAAGCACTGATGCATTACTAACTGGTCAATGGAGGTTACCCACATATGCCTCTTGTCATTAGCTAACTGGATGTGTTCAGTTACCAGTAGCGTATTGTTGCTATAGAGCTGACTTTAACTATGTGTTTAATCATTTGCAGGGATTAAACACACAGGTATGTGCAAGCAATAATGCGTTAATAAAATTCTCTAACACATTCTACACCTTTTCTTTTTCTACTTTGATGTCCTTTTAAATGAACACCAATCTCAAAAATATTCTGTCACGCATGTGAAACTCAAGTTTAACTTGAAATATTTTTTCTGCGCATTCACAGGATTTGTACAAAAAGATCCATAGTAATTAAAAACACTGGCTGATAATGGCAATTCCCATATCTCTATTAGTAGTAAGTGACAAACCTTCATAAAGGGATTGTAAACCCAAAAAAATTATTTCATGATTCAGATAGAGCATGCAATTTTAAGCAACTATCTAATTTACTCCTATTATCAATGTTTCTTTGTTCTTTTGCTATCTTTATTTGAAAAGGCAGGAATGAAAGCTTTGGAGCCGGCTTATTTTTTGTTCAGTACCCTGGATAGGGCTTGCTGATTGGTGCCTGCATTTAGCCATCCAATCAGCAAGCGCAACCCAGGTTCGCAACCTAAAATGGGCCTGCTCCAAAGCTTTTATTCCTGCTTTTTCAAATAAAGATAGCAAGAGAACAAAAAAACATTGATAATAGAAGTAAATTAGAAAGCTGCTAAAATTGCATGCTTTGTCCGAATCATGAAAGAAAACATTTGGGTTTAATATTCCTTAAGCACCAAAATTAAAAGGGAAATAGTATGTATTTATAATCTTTCAGTCCTTCTATAGCACAACTAACAATATTGGGGAATATTGTACCCTTTAAAGGAATAGGAATAAATGATGAAAATATCATGCAACATTATTTTACAATACATAACTAAACATTTTATAATAACATCTTAAAAGGGACATTAAACACTTTGATATGGTAATATAAAATAATAAATTGTGTATATAAAAAAATTCTGCAATATACTTGCATTATTTATTTTGTCCCCTTTTCCTGTAATTCCATTCTTAAATTGTGAGCTTTTCAGTTCCTGTTAGAAATGGAAGTGCAGAAAACTGTTATATTCCACACAGTCATTGGTTGACCTGTTTATAACTGTCTCTAATTGGGTGCAGCAGAGAAGGTAATCTAAGTTACAACATGGCAGCTCCCATTATTTTATAGACACTAAAACTTTAAACTTATTTTGTCAATGTTTAAACAGCTAATAAAATTTTAAAAAATACATCTGCATGTTATTATCAGGCTAAACATTTTTTTGAAAACTTTATTCTATTTAGCTTTATTTAGTGTTTAATATCCCTTTAAGATGTTTCCTGTCCATTTAAAGGGACAGTAAATGAAAGATAAAACTTGTAATATGCCCAGTGTTTTCATAAAAGGTGTATACATTATATATATATATATATATATATATATATATATATATATATATATATATATATATATATATTTATATAGTAATGATTTTCCGGGCAGTACAGCTAATACACTTATAGTAATTCAAAGGCTTACAGTAAAATCGATCACTTTTTATGGCCTTATGACCAAAAACTCTGCAGCATGGAGAGAATTCACGCAAAAATATTTGGGGAACTTTTTTTTTAAGTATTACATGATGTGTCTCCACTTCACACCAAGAACCCCATATAGCTAGATAAACAGCTAAAAAAATTTAGATTGTCATGCGTTTTGTGCGCACTGGCATGTTGAGCATATCTAAATATGCTGTTTGTGCATTGTATTACATGACACAGCAGTCTGTAGGCTCTCTGAGTAGACACACTGCGTAAAATGCTGTGGCATGCATTACTGGGAGCCAATGGCGTATTTAAGTTTTGCGCTGCCCTAGGCACTTACACTTATGCTCCCCATCCCAGGTTTTAGGCCTTTTCTGACCATAATATTTTTTGGTGCGTGCGTAACTGTTCATGTTCGAGTGTGTGTGTGTTTATGTGTGTTTCTGGTGTGTGTGTAGTGCAGTGTCTATTTGTGTAGAGAGACTCAAGAAGTGCTGCCCCCAAAAAAGTCTGCTGACCTGGGCAAGCGCCTTGTTTGTCTAGGCCAAAATGTGCCCTTACCAGGAGCATATTTAGATATGATATATAAAAAAAAACTTTAACCACAATATTGTACTAATTGAATATAATACAATATATATATAATTAAAATGTGTATTATTTGTTCTACAACATAAAAATTGCAATCCTTGAATGATATATCCTGATGTACTAACCATCTAGAAATATTGTACACATCAGCTACAGCGCTTTCAATGGAAGGTTTTACTTACATGAATTCTGCAAGTAACCTCACAGATTCTATATATCTCACAGTAGCAGCAAAAACAAGCTATATTGTATCTAGTCTTACAGCTAAAATGATCAGCTCCTAAAAAGTATGGAGTTTTGTTGCAGCCCTGCTTTAGATGTCTCCCTAGTCAGGGGAACCAATGCAGATAGTGGCGATATGGCAAAAGCACAGATAAGACCTTGCATAAAGTCGAAGGAGAAACAAGGTTGACAGTACAGTCTTCTGCTCTAAAAAGGCAGTCATGTTTATCCTCTTTAAGGTCTCCTGAGATGCACTTTATATAGCAGGTAATCTCAAGCGCACAATGAAAACATTTGGAAACACGAGCCCTAGTTAAATCTGTGTGATGGCATGCCACTGTCGGCTGAGATGTTAATCTGACATTAACTTTAGTGGAATCTGCTCCAAGGTGCCAGTTTGTGTACATGTTTGTAGACAGATTCCTTAATATTGGAACTATACATACATTTTATGTATATACATAATTAGCTTATATATTTATTTATTAAAAACTGAAGGTTCAGTAAGCAAATCTGTGAACACATATTGTTGTTAATAATAAAAGTAATAAACACATCTTTTTCATACAAAGAATTACATCTAATGGTCAAATAATAGAGATATTCTTTAAAATGAATCCTTCATGTCATTCTACAAGAATAAGTTTGTGCTGATTGGCAGAATCCATAATTGCCTAATTCAGAAATGTCTATAGCGAATGCCTATGATACATTTTTTTAATTCAAAGGGAAATTAAAGAAAGATTACAATTAAGTTTTTCTTTTAAATTTATTATTGGTACAAATCCCCAAATCTGGAATTCCAAATTCCAAACATTCTAAAATCCAAACTTTTTAATTAATATTTTTTTTTAAATAAAATGATCATAAATTACTTTTTTTCCCCGCATGTAAGTCACAATCTTCTTTGCCTGTGTCTTTGGTTTGATTATTGTGTTCTAAAAAGAAAATAATAGGCTATATTTATTTAAAGCAACAGCGATTACCTTTCTGATTACAGTACTGTTCTATCTTTTGATGGTACTATTTATACAAAAGAATTAAAATGATATAAAACCACCTTTAGGTTGCATACAGAAGCTGTATTATGACATGTAAATATTGGCTAACTAACATAACATATTGTTGTTTACATTTGTTTCCAGCCCCTTTCCATACTGTCCCATTTTACAGATTCACATATTCAAAAACAAAAACTATTCCGAAATCCAAACCTTTGCCAGTCCCAAACAGTTTGGATAAAGGCTTTTCTAGCTGTGTGTATATATATATATATATATATATATATATATATATATATATATATATATACATACCCCCCAACTGTCCCGATTTTCGCGGTACAGTCCCGATTTTAGGGGTCTGTCCCCCTGTCCCGGATTGCTAGCCATCTGTCCCGATTTGCCCCATGCATTAAAAAAAATTCTGTTGAGCCCATACTCAGAAGCAGC